>NC_056739.1:1053068383-1053368383 GCF_019279795.1 Protopterus annectens
AAAAAAATTTTTTCCCTTTTAAATTTTTCCCAAAACACAGTTAGAGATCATCATTTTCTCTTTAAGTAGTCCCATGATATGCTGTTGATATTTAAGCATATGAAATTGACAGTTTAAAGCTCCGATTGCCAAGGTTGCAGAAGTGTAAACCTTCTTACCCCATCTATCCAGCGCCCTGGAATCTCTATCAGAAGGAGTAGGATTTTTAGCAGTAGAGGCCTTAATGCCCTTGGGACCCCGAGAAATGGTTTCAGGATCAGCAATAGGATTTTTGAAAAGGAATTTGTGGGAGTCAGGAACCCTGTAGTATCTGTCTGGCTTACAAGGAGCCAGAGGCAGAGAATCAGGAGCCATGCAAGATTCTGAAAAAACATCATCAGCAATGTCTAGAACAGGAGGTATAGCCAAAGGCCTATGTATGCAAAGTTTCCCCAAAAGGAAAAATCCTCAGGGGGAGAAGCAGAAGGAATGGAGTCTTCTGCATCAGAGTCCTCATAAGTAGGAATAGACAAATCCTGTTCATTAGAAGAGTCAGAAGAAATAGAATCCTGTTCAGAAGATTCATAACCAATGTCTTGCCTAAGTCTCTTAGAAGGAGGGGGCTGGCTACCCCTGATCAGAGTAATTAAATCTTCACCCATTTTGATAATTTGTTTTTTTAGGCATAGGGGCCTGCACATGTGGCCCAGGCATCGTTTTTTTAGACATAGATTTAGATTTTGGCCTTAGTTTTGAAGATGGAGTCGGTCTAATATACAAATCTGCAGGCCTGAAAACACAGTCAGAAGCTGGTGCCTGCACAGCAGCTCTGGACCCATCTAAAGTAGAGACATCCGCGGGTTCCATAACTGAAGCATCTTGCGGCATACCGGACTCCAAATGGGTCTCAGTAGACACCTGTGAATCAGAAGTAGTGGGTATCAGGGGCTGCGAAAGCACCTTACTGAGTACCGGCGAACTGGCGACTGGCTTAGGAGAAGCATCATCAGCTTTGGACCTCAATGGTCTGTCTCTCTCTTTTTCTTTGTGTTTTTTAGGTATTCCGGAAGTCGGACTGCTAACTGACGACATTTCTGGATAATTAAATCTAGTGCCAAAATATTTAGAAGCAAAAATATACTGACGTTTAACTGTGCGTTGATTAAATTTAGCACAAAACCAACAGCAAGGTACATTGTGGTCAGGGCCTAGGCAAGGAATACAGTACAAATGAAAAATCCTTATGAGGTATTTGCTTCCCACAAGTAATGCAATTATTAACTTTTACTGACATCTGTAAGGAGCAAGGAAAAGTTTACCCAACGGGGTACTTAGCTTTCAGTTGAAGACTTCGGTTCTGAAACTTGAAAACGAAAATTTCAGGAGTCGGCCGACCGGCACTTGCGAATGCTTCTGCTTCGGTCACCGCGCGGCAAGAAAGACTGATGTAATGGTGTCGGCTGCATGTTTTATACCCCTGACGACCTGATGTCATGGAAGAAGGGACAGCAACCGACGCAGGACTCAAAACTTTGTTAATCAGGCTGACTGAGGGCAACCTGCCAGCAGATTACCCAAATGTAATGACTGCAACAGTGAAACACTTAGAACATCTGCCTCAGAAGCCGGTGCCTGCACAGCAGCTCCGGACCCATCCAAGGTAGAGACATCCGCAGGTTCCATAGTCGAAGAAGTGTCTCGCGGCATACCAGACTCCGAATGGATCTCAGTAGAGGCCTGCAAATCCACTGAAGCGGGCATCAGGGGCTGCGAAATCTCCCCATTGAGTAATGGAGGACTGGCGACTAGCTTAACGGAAGCGTCATCGGCAGCTTTGGACCTATGCGGTCTGTCTCTGTCTTTATCCTTACATTTTTTTGGATTATTGGTGGTCGGATGGCTTACCAAAGCCATTTCAGAATACGGAGATCGAGAGCAAAAGAATTTAGCGACAAAGAGCCCAACGACGAATGGTTTGGATGTTAAACAAGGCACAAAACCGACAGCAAGGTACATCGTGGTCTAGGCCTAAACAGGTGACGCAGTAAAAATTAAAATCTCTGTGAGGTATTTGCTTCCTACAGGCAAGGCAATTGTTAACTTTTTCTGACATCGGTTAGAGCAAGAAAAAAGGATCCCCAATGGGGTGCTTAGCTTTAGAAGATGTCAGGATTATTCAATTCGTAAACAAAAATTCAGGTAGTGGCCGACTGGCACTTGCAAACTGCTTTTGCTTCAGGCTCCTTGGCAAGAAAGACTGATGTACTGGCGTCGGCTGCCTGTTTTTATACCCCTGATGACCTGACGACAGTCCTGGAGCGACAGCATCCGACTCAGAAACACTAAGTCTCTGGTATTTGGGAAGACTGAGGGCTACCTGCAGGCAGATAACCCAAGTGTGATGACTGCAACAGTGAAACACGAAGAACATCCTCCTTCTCTCTACCAGAAAAGAAGGCAGCCTCCAATTCCTCAGGTGGTCACATCTGAGTCTGTGTCAATAGTTTCAGCAAGGAGTAGGAACAGACAAAGCAAGACAGCAGGTAGGAATAAGACTGGCAGAAAACAGAGGATTACTGAAGTCCAAATCCAAATCAGCTCATTCAGCAAAATTTGGGAAAGAACTAACCCATTAGGGTTTGCTACTTCCTTAAGGGAGTGCCAAAAAGATAGCAGCCAAGCCAGCTGTCAAGTTTGGAATATCTTAGCCATGCACACACCCCTTGACTACAGCTCCAGCCACAGCACCCAATGGATCCTAAAAACAGCACAACTGATACCCCACGTGAAAGGCTACAGATGTGGTTATAGCAGCATCTCCAACTATGAGGAGGGCCTCAAATTCCCTGTACTGATTTTACTATGAAGGACTGGAATTTGGAAAGATACGAGACTGTTGAGAATCCTAAAAACCAACACAGCAGAAGAATACATCATCTTTACATAAGCGTCCAAAGCTCTAGACCCCCTGTCACACGGCACACAGGAACCTGACTAACAGACGACACCAGCAGTGGCTCATGAAGACCATACAGCAGTCAATCTTGGGATGCTTAGACAATAAATCACTTCAAACAGTCGAGGTCCATAATTAACATTACACCTATGTGCCGCCTCCAGGTGCAACTGCAGTTAACTCCTACTGATGCCTCTAGGCATCAAATATTGCTTGTTCATATTTGCATTAATAATTCCAAAACCATGCTATTTACAAGGTTTTCAAAGATTTTGTCTTAACGCTTACACAACTGTAAACTCAACTTCATTAACATTTGACCTCTGTCTAGTGCAGGTAAAGAGATATTAACTATTTTTATGATATTAATTTATACAGATATAATTTTCACATTTTTCTAAATATCTCAACAATCAAGTAATGCAGAAAGAACTCCTTACCCTCATATGAAAGCTCTCAGCTAGATGAATAAAATGCTGTTGTCAGTATGTGTGTAACTTGAGTTGTTGCTGAGACATTGTAAATAGTTTACAAAATATTACAAACATAATAGTTACATGTTTACTGTGACTTAGAAAATTCAGTTTAAAACCTAGAACTTAAACAGTACTACCACTATAAAAAAAGTTTGTACTGAAGGGTTTGCCATTTATACTTCTTTTACAACCCCTATGGTTCCAGGGATATGAATATTTGTTTGAAATGCAAGGACAATTTGACTCTGTCAAAAGGCTTAGGCTCCACCCATTGGAAGTTACAGTGCAAACTTCCTGAGCTCTACTGGAGTGAATGAGTTAACACTTCCCATCTTTGTGGCCAGAGAAGCGGGTAATGGTATGGCCAGGTTGCAAAGAAAGCAGCTTCAAAGGCTGGCTCCCAGAAAGGAACACCAAAACTATCCAAAATCTCAAGTTCCCAGGAGGAACTTATGAAGGGGACGGAGGTTAAAACAAAGACATCATGAGCCACAGAGCCTTCCAAAGCAAAAGCCACCCTTTGTGGGAGATGAGGAAATGGGGTGCTCAGAGATCTTGCCCACTTCAATGACGACATTCCCCAAAGTCAGACTTCCAAGTACAGTCTAAGGGAAAGGAGTACCACAAACAGGTGTTGCTGGACAACATGGTACAACAGCCACAAACAGGGGATTCAGTAAGGGTTTGCACTAATAGCACAATTAGTGTACACTAGGTGTCAGCCTAAGGATTACACTGAGGCAGGAACAAACAAAAAATAAATTGTTGGGGGTGAAATCCTATAATGTTAAGTTGTCAATCTCGCCTTCATTCTTGCTGGATGGGTTCAGTGCCGACCCTCGGCTCCGACTTGGCCTATACTAAATCTTGAGAGCTATTTTTACCGGCTCGAGGGCTACCCTATATCCCACAATGCTAGGCGCTAACTACCCAGATCTCGTTTGCCGCTTACAGCTGCATTTATTACCGGCTCTGCAGGTTAGATTTTATAATTCTTGAATTTCTCCCTTTTAGTCAGATTTTCAGTTAGTTTTTTGTTAGCGACCATCCCATTAGCTTCCCTTCATAGCTAATCTCCCTTCCGGTCCCTCTTAATCCCTTAATTTCCTAACCCATTGTTTGGTTAGAAGGTTAGGCCTTTGGGCCTATTCCCCTTTCTTTAAATTGTCAGTTTAAATTGTTGTGTGACTGACTTAGCTTGTGTTTGTGTGTGTGTGTGTGTGTGTGTGTTTGTGTGTGTGTGTGTGTTTGTGTGTGTGTGTGTGTGTGTGTGTGTGTGTGTGTGTGTGTGTGTGTGTGTGTGTGTGTGTGTGTGTGTGTGTGTGTGTGTGTATTTTTGTCCTTTTTAGGATGTCTAAAGACACCAGGGTCTCAGGCTTCAAGAAGTGTGACTCGTGTTGTCAGAAAATGTCGCTGACATACGGTCACACTTATTGCCTGGGCCCTCTGCACCTGCAGGACTCTTGTTCTGTCTGTCATGCGTTCAGTCCAAGAGTCCTGCAGGAACGCAGAAATAAGTTAATTTTGAGGGGCTTATTAAAGCCTGAAGGTTCCCCGACCAAGTCATCGTCAGGGAAGCCTTCAAAGCCATCCAAGCCATTGGCTCCGTGTTCAGAGCCTTGGACTGGTGGTGCTCTGACTGCTGCTACATCGGCTCGAGCCGGAGCCGATGTTTCTAGGACTCAGTCGGCGCCGATAGTGGTGTCGGTGCCATCTGCCAGCCGTAAACGGTCCAGGTCTCCGTCCTTGGAATCTGTTCACTCAGCTCAGAGGTCTCCCTTACTCTCGGAGAGGAGCCATCAAACCCATTCCTCTAGGTCTTCCAGGCTCTCGGACCATGACCTCGAGAGGGTGGTTAGTAGACTTCTTAAGTCTCAGGCACTAGCCCAGATGCTCCATAGACCTTCTCAACAGATAGTGGCTATTCCCACCCCATCTTCGATTCCTCCTCTGACTCTTCCTCTGAGTTCGGAGCCGGAGCTTGTGGGAGCCGTGGCCGTCGACACGTCGGAGCCGATACCTCACCTTTCAGCTCCGGTCTCTTCCATGGTCCCATCCTTGGAGGGATCCGGGCACATGGACTTCCTCGTCGGCTCCGAGGGGGCGAGTGGCATCGGACCCTTGTCCGACCCCTTTCTCCCTCTCAAAGCTTTGGCGCTGGTAAGTTCGGCCCCGACATCGGCTTCGGAGCCGTCCCTCTCGATGTCGGGAGGGGTCCTTCTCTCTTCGGAGCGGGGACCTTCTACCCTGCCTGATAGGTGCGCCTTTCAAAGTCATGAGGAGCGTGCTGGCCCCTGTGCCTGCTCCATGGTCAGCTCCCTCAGCTCCTCCCTCTGTAGTGCCTGCTGCGGTCTCTACCCACCCTCTCATTCCTGGCCGTAGAGATCCAACGCCTCAGGTTTCCCCATTGAAAATATCCTCCTCTTCCGAGGTTTCCCCTGATCCATCAGGGGAACCCCCTCGGAAGAGGAAATTTAAGAGGACGCATGTGGACTCCCGAGTCCATTACATCAGATACCGACTTGGATGAGTCGGAAGGGTCCCCACGGTCCCCTTCTGAGGATGTCTCCTTTTCAGACATCCTTGAGATCCTGAAGCAGAGGGGAAACTGGTCTACCCTTAATCCTTCCGAGGATGAGTCGGTTTACCTAGAGGCGTTTGGCTCTCGCCCTTCCACCTCCTGGGTGTCTCCGCCCTTTGATCATAGAAGTGGTGGCGTGGACGGCCCCTGATACGATGGAACCTACCCCCACAGAGGCCTTCAAAATTCATAACAGCTCCTTCGGACAAACAGTTTTTAGCCAAGGGTGTCCCGGTTGACGCCATGGTGGTGGCTGCAGCCACTAAGAAGGAACTGGCTGATCCTTCAGTACCTGTCCATCCTCCTAACAAGGAGTCTAGGACTATGGATAGGTATGGCAAGTGGATGTTTTCTTCAGTGACCTTTGTCATGCGGTTGCTGAATTATCTGTGCCACTTCACCCGCCTTCAAAGAGACATGCTCAAAGAAGTGGGTGAGGTCTTACAGGATCGAACAGCTGCGGGGTCTCAGGACAAAATAAACTCCCAGCTGGCAACCCTGAATTCCATTGTCAACTCCTCCATGCGGCTTATTTCCTATGCGGCCAATGGGGCGAGTACGGCTGTAGGCACAGGCGTGGCCTTACGGCGTCACGCCTGGATGCTTTGTAACTTTGCAGACCCCTTTAAGGCGTCCTTCACTAACTCCCCCTTTGACGGTTCAGCTTCGTTTGGACCTCAGGTGAAGGATACTTTGACCCGATGCGAGCAAGAAGGCAAGACTCTCTCTGCCGTGGGAGTCCGTTTTTCCACCCCGTCTAGACCATATCCTAAAGGTCAGAAGGGTGGGAAAATGTGGTTCCATAAACCACAAGAGGTCGCACCTGACGCAAGAGGTCAGTTCCCCTCTAGAGGCGGGGGGGGGACAATAACATACGCCACCCTAGGGGCAGAGGAGGCCCGCAAAATCAGGGTAGCAGAGAGTCTCTTTCTGACAAACCCTTCCAGCATCCCTGAGAAGCTGCCCGACTGTCCGCCTTCGGAGGCAGTCGGGGGAAGGTTATCACTGTACCCAGAAGCCTGGCTTTCACTCACCCAAGACAAATGTGTACAGTCGATTATATCCAAGGGTTACAAAATTCCTTTTATCCACACCCCAACTCAGTCAAAAGGACCCCTCCCAGATGTTCCACCCAGTCTAAGGAAACAAGCAGTATTAGAAATATCAAAACTGCTAACAAAAAGAGCCATCCAGCCAGTCCCAGCAGACCAACAAGGATCCGGAATCTACTCAGAGTTCTTTTTGGTACCAAAAAAGACAGGGGACTGGAGACCAATATTGGATCTCAGCAGACTAAACAAGTCTGTAAGAAGAACGAAGTTCCGGATGGTCACGCTACAGTCCATTCTACCCTTTCTGGGTCAGGACGATTGGATGTGCTCAGTAGACCTTCAGGACGCGTACTACCACATCAAGATGCACAGGCGCTCCAGGAGGTTTCTCTGCTTCCGGCTGGGAGCCAATCACTATCAGTTCAGAGCCCTGCCCTTTGGTCTCACTACAGCCCCCCCCACCGAGTGTTCACCAAATCCATGGCAGCGATTACGGCTCATCTGAGGCATCAAGGATTCCAGGTGTTTCCATACCTAGACGACTGGCTCCTCACTGCCACCACCAGGCGTCAGCTTCTCCTCTCCAGAGATTACACCATTCATACTTGCAAAGGGCTAGGTATCTCCATAAATTTCGAAAAGTCTGCCTTGTCGCCTTGTCAGTCTATTACCTTCATAGGCGCCACCTTGGACACAGTCCGGTTCTCCGCAAAACTAACCGAGCAAAGAGTTCTAGATATTCACAGGCATGTTCACATCCTCCTTCAGAACAACAAAACCAGGCCAGGTTTGTCCTGAAGGTATTAGGTCTCATAGCGGCAGCCATTACTCTACTTCCCCTAACTCGCTTTCATATGCGGATCCTTCAGTGGATGCTTTTTTCCCAGTGGTCCTTTCAACAGCTTCCAATATCACACAACATTTTAATAACCCTGTCTTGCAAGAAACACCTTTCTTGGTGGATGGTCTCCCCTCAAGTCCTTCAGGGCAGACCATTTGTTCCTTCTCCCCCGGTCACCACGGTGACAACGGATGCCTCCTGATCGGGGGGGGGGGGGGGGGGCATTTTCAGGGCAGGATGGTCCAGGGCACATGGCAACCTTTCGAGTGCCACCTGCACATAAATGTCTTGGAGATGAGAGCAGTACTTTTAGCATTGCAAGCCCTTCAGGACTCTCTTCCCATCGGGACTATTGCAGTTCAGATGGACAATATGTCCGTAGTGTGGTACATCAACAAGCAGGGCGGAACCAAGTCCTATCCCTTATGTCGAGAGGCACTCAGACTTTGGCAGTGGGCGATCTCCTCTCAGCGGTTTCTGATAGCAACGCACATCCCCGGGAAGTCCAACATCATAGCGGACAGGTTGAGCAGAGCCATTCTCATGCCACACGAGTGGTCTCTCAAACAAGCAGAAGTGGAAGAAATTTTTCAGAAATGGGACCGACCTTGCTGCGATCTTTTTGCAACACCTCAAAACAGCAAGTGCTTCGACTTCTTCACTCTCTTCTCTCTTCCCGGCCACCCCCCAGAGACGCTCTAGTCCACGATTGGCCCTGGGGACTTCTGTATGCTTTTCCCCCCTTTCCATTAATCACTCAATTGATTCAGAAAGCTACCACCTTGAGAGCCACCATGATCCTCATTGCTCCTTACAAGCCTCGACAGATATGGTTTCCGTTCCTGCATCGTTACCTCTTGGGGCAGCCCTGGCATCTGGACCCAGTGCCAGATCTCTTGACCCATCAGTCGGGACAGCTGCACCACTCCCTCCAATCTCTCAACCTCACAGCTTGGTTGATCCAATTCCAACCCTAGCCAGGCTTCCCCTTATTTCCCATTCTGTGCGTGACATACTTATAGCTTCCCTAAAGTCATCTACCAGAAGGATTTATGCCAGCAAGTGGAAGCGTTTTTCCTTCTGGGCAGGAGCTAGAAATACGGATCCTTTTACTGCCCCTATCCAATCAGTCCTAGACTTCCTAGCCAAACTGTTTCACTCAGAGTCTTCTTCCTCCACCATCAGAGTACAGTTAGCGGCTATTTCGAACTTTCATGTAGGCTTTTCGGACTCCAGTATCATGTCCCATAAGCTTTGTAAAACCTTTCTTAAAGGTATCTTTTTGCTTAAGCCCCCAATCAGAGAACCCCCCCCCCACCGCAGTGGGACTTAAATTTGGTTCTAACTTCCTTGATTCTTCCCCCCTTTGAACCTGCGGCTTCCTGCTCCTTGAAATTGCTCTCTTGGAAGACTCTTTTTCTAGTCGCCATAACATCTGCGAGAAGGGTATCAGAACTTCATGCCCTTTGCACTCGTCCACCTTATCTAGTTTTCCATAAAGACAGAGTGTGCCTCTGGACTAACCCGTCCTTTTTACCCAAGGTTTCTTCTGAGGCGAATCTATACCAGACTATCGATCTCCCAGTTTTCTTCCCCAACTACTCCAACAGAGCGGAACAAAAGCTGCATTTTCTGGACGTTCATCGTCAGTTCCATTACTATCTGGATAGAACCAAGCAAGCTAGGAAATCTGAGCAGCTCTTCCTATCTTATGCGGCAGGGAAGAAAGGCCTACCAGTTTCCAAAGTAACCCTTTCTAGATGGCTGACCTCTGTGATTACTTTCATCTATGACCTCAGACGCCAAAAGCTACCGTCAAGGCCCAGGGCTCACTCAACTAGAGCATTAGCCACGTCAATAGCTTTTCAGGCTAGATTACCAATAGATTCCATTTGTGTGGCAGCCACATGGGCCTCTCCTCATACCTTTATCTCTCATTACAAATTAGACATGGCCTCCCGAAGCCGGGCTAATTTTGGTTCCACCGTTCTCAAGAGTCTGTTCCAATGAGCCACCCAGGGTGAAGGTGCTAGGGACGTGGTCCCATCCAGCAAGAATGAAGGCAAGATTGACAACTTAACATTGAGAAGTTATGTACCTACCATAACGTTCCATGTTAGTTGTCTTCTTCTCGCCTTCTTTCTTGCGTCCCACCCCCCATCCCCCTAGCCTGGACAGACCTAAGGATCCTTGGGAATCTTCTTCCTGCCTCAGTATTAGCCCCCTTGACTATCCTTACTGGTAGCTATAGGTCTAGGTGACTTACGAGTGAGGTTTCCTCTTCTCCTTATTTTGGAGATCAGAACTGCTATGGTTTCAGCTATCAAACGAGATCTGGGTAGTTAGCGCCTAGCATTGTGGGATATAGGGTAGCCTCAAGCCAGTAAAAATAGCTCTCGAGCTTTAGTATAGGCAGAGTTGGAGCCGAGGGTCAGCTCCGAACCCATCCAGCAAGAAAGAAGGTGAGAAGAAGACAACTACCATGGAACGTTATGGTAGGTACATAACTTCTCATTCACAGCTCTAGCTTCAAACTTATACCCAGAGTGGCCAGAGATCCTGGTAAAGTTGTCTCCCTGTGGAATCTCTTCAAAAAGCTGATGAACTCTGTTGGTACTGAGGGAAAATGTGCAGACATGAACCATTAGCCCCGAGTACCCCAATCCATGACCGGGTTACCCAAGAAGCACTCCTAGAGATCAGGCTAGATGGACTCAGGGGCCAGAATGATTAATTGTGGAATAGGCAAAGCAACTGGCCTCAAAGTGGAAGCAAACGTTATGCCTGTCAAGGGTCTTACTCACTGCCAAAACTGAAGGCTAGACTGGTATCTAGTCCCATTACTTGGGGGGGGGGGGGTGATCCCAATTCCCTGCAAACACTCAGAAGTCAAATAATACGACTTATCCTGGGAGGGGAAGGATGCAGTCAGCCCTCTGCATGAAAGCTCAAGAGAAAAAACTCAGGAATATGCACTACACATCAAAAGCAACCTTCCCATACCACATGTGAGAAGTCTCCTTCCATCATCAGGTGAAGAATACATACGAGTTTCAATAGTCAGCAAATATTCAAACCAATAAGGGCATGGACGGCGCACTGGTGCAGCGGTAGCATTGTTGCCTCACAGCAAGAGGTTCTCCGGTTCAATTCTCGGCTGGGGTGCCTTCTGAGCAGAGTCTGCATGTCTTCCCTGCGTTCATGTAGGTTTTCTCTAGGTGCTCCGGTTTCCTCCCACGTTACAAAGACATGTGTCTGGAAGGGTTCTCCCTGGGTCTCTGCTGAAAATTGGTTTAGCTTCAAGTTGGACTTTTCCAGTAAATAAATGTTAAATAAATAAATGTAAATTCAGGAATGTTTACTAAAAACACCAAGGGGTCAAGATCCAAAAGAAGCAGGAAGCAAAAAGAAACTGTCAGGCACAAGAGATGAGTAAAGATACGATGTCAACGCATACATCATCATGGACACCCGTCCCAGAGCATGCAAATTCCTGTTTGAAAATTCCAAATGTTAACTGGTGGTGAGATGAATCCACAGAACCCACGAATGAGTGCCTTCATTGTCAGATCTGTCCTGCTGTATATGAATATGAAATGCAGCTGCATGTCTTTTTTTTTTTTTTTTAAGGGAACTAATCAGCTTTATGGTTAGCTTTACAGTCTTAAATAAACTAGCCTTGGCTTTACAAATGACCACAGCTGCTTGTACTTAAAAGCCCAGTGGTATACCATCTTGGCATAACTTCACAATGACCAACAGATGAGTAGCTTGCTAGTTTTTAAAACAAACTATTACACCTAAACAGTAACAATAATAATAACAACAAAAAAAAAATCACTGTTCTTGATGAAGGAACATGTCATGCAAATCTCAGTTCCATATTCCATGTTGTAATTCATCCCAAACATGCCCCATGCTACTATGAAAAGAATTTTGAGAAAATTCTTACCAAGTACTCAAACACCAGCGTTAGAGACTTTTCAGTATGGATGATGTCATGCAGTGTAACTATGTTGTTATGCTTGAGGTCCTTTAAAAGGGAAACTGGAGATTAAAAAAAAAATGTAAACAAAAAATTACTTGCTATTTTTTAATATTTGTTCATTCCTGCTGGATTTTAAACAATATATTTTTGCAAACATAAACATTCTTATGCATCTTAACCAGCCAGAATGAAAACATCCAGGCCATGTGGGGTCAAGCAGTACTTCTCTACTGTTGATATCGATGTTTCTGTACAATAAGGCATACAGAACTTAAATATTTACAGTTTTACTCAGTCTCTCATAAAATAAACTGAGAATGAATATCACTTTTTTGTACTGTCCACTAGGTCTTACCCAATGGCTCTCCTACCTTCAACACTCCAGTTCTTTTTTTTTTTTTTTTTGGGGGGGGGGGGTTATAGCCAGGTACTCTACAGAACAAGCAAGCAAGACTTCTACAGACCATTCATTCCCTGACTGATGGCTTCCTCTGCACCACTGGCTGGCTGTTTTTCTCCATTTTAGATTCAAAGCACCCTGGAAGCTTTCATCCAAACTTCTAAAGATCTCATCACAGCAAACAGGAAAGTGAACAAGTAACCAAGGAAGTCTCACACTGGGGACAAAACAACAAAAACTTATGCAGATAACATCAATAAACAGCAGTGAGCTATGTGGCTTTTAAACCATCCCACGCTACAAACATCCCCAAATGCCACCGATGCATCATGTTGTCAAACAGCTGTACACATTTCCGGGTGAGCAGAAGTACATCTGAAAAACCTGACTATAGGAGGACTGAAGTGATGGTTAAAGTATCAGAAAGTACACATTCTCCAGTTCCACAAGGAAATGACTGGAGGACAAAAGACTTCCAGGAAATCATGAGAAACTCTGAGGGCACATAAGCCAAAATACTCCTGGAAATGGCTGTTTTTCCCAAAAGACCTCCAGCACATAGCAAGAACAGTTCCTATTACTCCTCCTGAACTCTGCCCTAGAAGCTGAAATTAAGTACATGTTTCACTGCAGTAGGATTATGTACAATGAGTAGGAAGAAGAGAAAGCAAATGGCTAAACAGTTTTTACAAGCCTATCTGCCTCACATATAAGAAAGCAAGACTGTTTAATTCCTCACAGTGCAGACAGCAGGGTAGTTCTCTGTCAGCTTGTGAATTCCCACACTAATAGAACTCTGCCACTAACACTCCTGCCTATTAAAACAAAGTGGTAAACCGAACTCACAAAGGGCAAGGGGCATGATGAGTTCAATGGCTCTATCCTGGTCTTTTATTAGTAAGTACATACTAAGCTAGCTGTATTTTCTGGAGTAGAACTCCACAAAAGCAGTGATGGGTTACAGCAAGACTTACATAGGTGCTGCTGCCAAGTCCTTTAACTATCCAATATCTTATCCTTGAATCGACTGTAGGATCAAAGGAGTTAGGACACTTTTATGGTGAAGTCAAATTCAGGATATATATGGATAATGGCAGGGATTATTAACACTCCAAACTAACTTACACTACACGTAAAGCTGAAAGGCTAAGAAAACATGACCTCTTCTTCAAAATGTACAAGATCCTTCACTTGAAAGTCAACAATCTAGTATACTACAGCATTCAGGAATACATGAGGGCATGGGAAAGGTTACATTGTTAAACTGGACCCACTGCTTATCCAATAAATGGGCAAAATAAAACCAAGCATGTGTTTTTTTTTTGTTTTGTTTTGTTTTTTTATTTGCCATCAACATTTATGTAAAGGCTCTTTTAGTTTACTACACATGGATTTAATGTTAAGAGTCAGGAGTTTGTTGTTGACCAAAGATGGTGCTAAGTGTGTTTCCTTTTATCTAAGCAAGACATTTTGATCTAAGGGAGAACTTTGTACAGCTGTTTTGAAGGGACTTCTGTGGTGCGCATTTCAGAAGAGGAGTTTCCTGCAATGCAAAGTGCAGGACATCATGTGGATACACGAATATTCACAAGCAATGGCTAAGGCTTGGTGACCAAGCAGGACAAAAAGTAAATGCAAGTAAATAAATTTAAATCCATGAATCCCATGCCAAAATGCCAGAAGGGGCAAAGGCTGGTATGAAACAGAGGCTTCCCAATGGCACACATCTATATCAGAGAGGCTTTCCAATGGCATACATCTGTGATGGCATACATCTGTTACTAGAGAGGCTTTCTGATGGAGCACATGTCAAACAGGCTTTCAGACGGTACACATCTGGGTTTTGTGATAGCATGCACCCAAATCACAGCAGCCTATCCTAATAATCATGCACATCAATGTCAGAGATGTTTCCGATCAAAGCATGTCTGCAGAGACGCTTCCTGGTGGCAAATATCCATATCAAACAGGTTTCCTGATGGTACAAATCTCTTATCAGAAGGCCAGTGATAAAAAGGTGTTCACTGTATAGTCCACCAGGGCATAACTGAATCCCAAAAATATAATCAGTAGGAAATAAAGCTGATGAACAGCTATCAGCACCATGGATGGATCTGTTCTTCCCCTCATACTGAGCTTCAAATAGAGGGCTTTTTAGTAAAGAGAACTCCTGGGAGCTTGCTCAGGATTTACAGTTACCATAATCTCTCATTTTTTTTTGTTCCTAATGAAAACACCTAATAGCAGCTCCCAAATAAAAAAAACAGTAAAAAAATTCACAACCCTGTGATAGAAATCAGATAAAAAAAATTGTAAAGCTTGAATGACCCCAAGAGATAAAAGCAAGATGTATAAAACTATACCAAACTTGACAAAGTTTCATTTTGCCATATAGTTGGGTACTTTATCATGCAATGAAGCCATACTATACTTTCCTAGTCATGTATTTACTGACTTTGGGTCAGGATATCAATATAGGGACATTTTAATGACCATTTTAGAGCCTGTACAACTAAGAAATCACAAAATATTTTGCAACACTATCCACTCTGGTGGTGCAGAGTGATAAAATCCTGAGTAAAGCCCAGCAGACCCAGGTTTGATTATTGGCTTGGAGTGCAGGGGACTCATTTAGTTTAAACAGGTATATGCCCTGTTCCCCACTGTACTGCAATCCTGGAGTTAGTATATTTAGTAAGGGGGGTGTGGGGGCATAGCCCCCCCCCACCTATTTTAAATGTTGTAAACCATAGACATGGATTCTTACAAGTCAAATGAATAACTCTTTCCAGAAAATAATATATACGCAAACTATGTGGGGGGCTGTGCTCACCACACCCCCCTAACTATATATACTAACTCCAGGATTGTACTACAGTGGGGAACAGGGCATATACCTGTTTAGATGAAATGAGGTTCAGTCAAATGAGTTTTCAGTGAAGTAACTTTCAGTGAATTGTGCTCAGGCAATTCATTTTCAGTGAAATGAGGCTTCGATCAAATGAGTTTCAGTGAAGTGTGTTTTCTATCAAACAAAGGAGACCCGTGTGTGTGTGTGTAAAGCATGTACTACAGATTTTAAGTAAGGGGCATGTATTACAGATTTTAAGAAAGGGTGGCACTGTGGTACAGCAGCTACTATTGCCATCTCTCAGTACTTTGCTCTTCTATAGGGTTCTCAATCGGGGTGCCTTCTGTATGGAATCTTTATATTCACCACTTGTCCATGTGGATTCTTCAAGGTGCTCCAGTTTCCCCTGAAAGCCTAAAGATCTGCAAAAAAGAAACTGGCATTCCTTAAAAATTGGACACAGGTGTGTGCATCTCTTGCAACAGATTGGCACCCTTTTAAGGATTAGTTCCCTCTGCCTTCCTCCAAAAGTGCCATAATAGGTTCCAGCTCCCCATTTACCATGAGCTGGATTAAGTGAATAAATAGAGAATGATGAATGAAGGAGTTGTTGGCCATGGTAATACACTGATCAAGTAGAGATCTACTTCTGGCATGACCTGGGTAGCTAGCACAGACACACTAAAAGCAGTACATAAAGTACAGTCATGTACACTTACCATAAATGTAGATGTTCGAGTGTATTCACTGTTGCAGTCATTACATGTGGGTTATCTGCCTGCAGGTAGCCCTCAGCTGGCCTGAATATTAAAGTCTTGGATCCCTGCGTTGGATGGTGTCCCTTCTTTCATGACGTCAGGTCATCAGGGGTACAAAACATGCAGCCAACGCCATTACATCAGTTTTTTTTGCCTCAGATGTCAGGTGACCCCATAATGGGAAGCAATTATATGTTAGGTTACACCTCCAATAAAAAGCAAATACACCAGAAAGCTGTAATACACTAAACAAGAAGAAAGGTATAGCCCAAGAGAAGTCAGGGGGCTGGAGGGAGGGTAACCAAGGCTGCAACAGTGAATACACTCGAACATCTACATTTATGGTAGGTGTATACAACTGTACTATGTTCTTCGTGTTTCACTGTTGCAGTCATTACATTTGGGTTGATTCCCAAAGCTAAGGAAGGGAGGAGGAAGTTAGAGAGCATTAGGACCAGCTATTAAGCCCTGCAAGACTGCAGTGGCAAAACCAGCTCTGGATTTAGAAGGAAATATGCATGTGGTAATGCTTGGTGAAGGTATGCACAGAGCTCAAGTTAGCACTTTCTAGGATGTCCTTGGTAGGGACACCTCTGAGAAAGGCTGTAGAGGTAAGATGCAGCCCTGGTGGAATGTGATCTTATCCCCTGTGGGGTAGGTTTTCCATTGTGCTTATAGCAGAAATGAATGCAATGGCCTATCCACTTAGAAATAGTTTGCTTTAAAATGGCCTTCCCCTCTGCCCCTGAAGCAAAGCCAGTTAGCATCTGTTCAGATTTTCTGAGAGGCTTAGTCCTGTCCAAATAAAATCTAAGTTGTCTGTGCACATCCAGAGAGTGTAGTATTCGCTCTCCTTTGTTCTGTGGATTAGGGAAAAAAGTAGGCAAATGAATGGACTGATTTAGGGCCACACTAGACACCACCTTGGGCATAAAGGAAGGATTGGTCCTGAGGGACACCCTGTCTGCATGAAAGATGATGAAGGGCTGCACTGCCATGAGGGCCTGTAATTCAGACACTCTTCTTGCTGAAGTGATGGCTAGAAGGAAGCCTGTTTTCCAAGAAAGGAATTTCAACTCTGCAGTTGCAGCTGGCTCAAAAGGAGGTAGAATGAGTTTTTCCAATACAAAGTTAAGGTCCCAGGCTGAAGTAGGGGCTCTCCTGGGTGGTCTTAAATTGTTGGCCCCTCTGAGGAATTGCTTTACCAGGGGGTGGGAGAAGAGGGGTGTTTCAGTATTATAATGTGCTGAAATGGCAGAGGCATGAATTTTAATTGACGAGAAGGAAAGGCCCTTGTGTAGCATCTCTGTTAAGTACTAAAGAATATGTGGTAAGCTGGGCACTGTTATGCTCATCCCCTGAGTCTGGCTCCAAGAACAGTATCTCTTCCACTTTTCAGCATAGGATTTTTTAGTACTAGGCCTCCTTGCCTCCAGAATGACATCTAGCACCTGCTTACTGAAGGATGCTATTGGAGAGCTCAAGGAATTAGCCAGGCTGCAAGGTTCAGGGTTTGAAGCTGAGGGTGCAGAATCAGGCCCTCCTGCTGGGAGAGCAGGGAAGGGGTCTGAGGTAGGTGCCATGGTTCCAGTAGTGACATACTACACAAGGGGGGTACCAGTGCTGGTGCAATAAGTATTGTCCTTGGTTTGTCCTTTTTGATCTTTAGCAGAACTTTCGAGAGGACAGGCAGAGGGGGAAAGGCATAAACTGAGAGGCTTTCCCAGGTGAAGGACAGGACATTCACTTTCCAAGCTTTACTGTGGGAAGTCCTTGTGCAGCATTTGTCCAATTGGTAGTTTTGGGGGGAGGCAAACAGGTCTATCTCTGGATTCCCCCATTTGTTTCCCAAAAGGTAGAATATCTTTGGGTCCAGTTTCCACTTGTGTGGGTCCATGAGATTTCTGCTTAGGTCGTCTGCCAGTGAATTTAGCTAGCCTGGCAGGACTTGAGCTTGTAGGTGTGCACTTGGTAGCTCAAGGCTGCGTTCCACAGAGCCATGGCTAGTCTGCAGAGAGGGTACGAGTGGGTTCCCCCCTGCTTGTTTATGTACCACATAACTGTGGTGGTGTCTGTCTTTACCAATAATTGTCCTGGAAGAATGTGGTCCTTGAAGGCTGTCAGGGAATTCTGTACAGCTAACATTTCGATGTTAAGTTGTCAATCTCGCCTTCATTCTTGCTGGATGGGTTCGGAGCTGAACCTCGGCTCCGACTCAGCCTATACTAAAGCTCGAGAGCTAATTTTACCGGCTCGAGGCAACCCTATATCCCATGATGCTAGGCGGTAACTACCCAGATCTCGTTTGCCGCTTTCGCTAGCGAGGTGCTCTTTTTACCGGCTCACAGGTTAGTGAATAATTTTCAGAAAAATCTTAGTTTTCCCCTAGTATAGTAATATATATTTCTAAATAGGCTAGTTTTTTGGTTATTTTAAATTTTTATTTCCTATATTTATCCCTTATCCCAGTCATACTCCCCACCCTAGGTTAGGCCTTAGGCCCTTCCGTTTTATTCTTAGTTTCCTCACAGGGATTCTTAGCTGTGTGAGTGTACCTTTAGTATCCCTGTATCCCTATCTGTTTGAGTGTGTGTGTGTGTTTTTTCTATCTTTACAATTGTTGTTTTCCTTTCGACAGCAATATGTCGAAGGAGACGAAGGTCTCAGGCTTCAAGAAGTGTGACTCATGCTGTTAGAAGATGTCTCTGACAGACGGTCACACTTCTTGTGTTTATTGCCTGGGACCCCTGCACCTGCAGGACTCTTGCTCGGTGTGCCATGCATTCAGCCCAAGAGTCCTGCAGGAGCGCAGGAATAAGTTGATCCTGAGCGGCTTATTAAAGCCCAAAGGTTCCCCGGCTAAGTCTGTGCCGGGGAAGCCTTCAAAGCCACCTAAACCGTTGGCTCCAAGCTCTAAGCCTTCGGATGGTGGCTCACCTTCTGCGACACTATCGGCTCCGGCCGGAGCCGATACCTCTGTATCACAGCTGCCTGCATCGGCTCTGGCCAGAGCCGATGCCTCTAAGACTCTATCTTCAAACTCGGCTCTGGCTGGAGCCGACATGTCTAGGACTCCATCGGCTCCATCAACCTTGATGCCCTCCACACGCAAGAGGTCCAGATCTCCATCTCTGGAATCTATCCATTCGGCTCCGAGGTCACCTTTACTCTCGGAGCAGAGCCATCGGAGCCATTCCTCTCGGTCTTCCAGGCTTTCCGACCATGACTTTGAGAGGGTGGTAAGCAGACTATTAAAGTCTCAGGCACTGGCCCAAATGCTTCAGAGCCCGTCTCATCAGACAGCGGCTACGTCCATACAACACACTATTCCTCCTTCGACTCTGCCCCAGTGTTCGGAGCCGGAGCTCCTCGGAGCAGTGACCGTTGTGACGTTGGAGCCGATACTTCCCCCTTCGGCTCCGTCGTCTGCTCCGATCTCGTCCATTGTGCCATCCTTGGAGGGATCCGGGCGCTTGGACTCTCTCGCCGGCTCCAAGGGGGTGAGTGGCATCGGACCCTTGTCCGACTCCGTTCTCCCTCTCGGAGCGTCGGCGTTGGTGAGTTCGGCCCCGACATCGGCTTCGGAGCCGTCCCTGTCGGTGCCTGCTGGGGTTCCTAGCTCTTCGGAGCGGGAGCTCTCTAGCCTGCCTGATAGGGGCGCCTTCGAGGTCATGAGGAGTGTACTGGCCCCAGTGCCAGCTCTACGGTCAGCTCCATCAGCTCCTCCCACTGTAGTGCCTGCTGAGGTCTCTTCCTACTCTCTCGCCCCTGGCCACAGAGATCCAACGCCTCAGATTTCCCCATTGGGAATATCCTCTTCTTCCGAGGTTTCTCCTGATCCGTCAGGTGAACCCCCGCGTAAGAGGACATGTAAGAGGAAGCATGTGGACTCCCCTGAGTCCGTCACATCTGACACCGACTTGGATGAGTCGGAAGGATCCCCAAGGTCCCTCTCTGAGGATGTCTCCTTCTCTGACATCCTTGAAATCCTTAAACAGAGGGGGAACTGGTCTTCCCTTAATCCTTCCGAGGACGAGTCGGTTTACCTGGAGGCTTTTGGTTCTCGACCCTCCACCTGCTGGGGGTCTCCGCCCTTCGACCCCTTTATGGAAGTGGTGGTGCGGAAGGCGTGGACGGCCCCTGATTCGATGGAACCCACCCCACGGAGGCCTTCTAAATTTATAACAACCCCTTTCTGATGAGCAATTTTTATCTAAAGGTGTCCCAGTTGATGCCATGGTGGTGGCGGCAGCCACCAAGAAGGAACTGGCTGATCCTTCAGTGCCTATCCATCCGCCTAATAAGGAATCTAGGACAATGGATAGGTACGGCAAGCGGATGTTCTCATCAGCGACCTTTGCCATGCAGTCGCTGAATTACTTATGCCACTTCACCCGTCTTCAAAGAGACATTCTTAAAGAAATGGGTGAGGTCCTACAGGATCCATCAGCTGCTGGGTCTCAGGACAAAATTAACTCACAGCTAGGAACCCTGAATTCCATTGTCAACTCCTCCATGTGGCTTATTTCATATGCAGCCGATGGGGCAAGTAGGGCCGCAAGCACAGGTGTAGCTTTGAGGCGTCACGCCTGGATGCGGCTTTGCAACTTCGCAGATCCCTTCAAGGCATCTTTCACTAACTCCCCCTTTGATGGTTCAGCGTTGTTTGGACCTCAAGTGAAAGATACTTTGACCAGATGCGAACAAGATGGCAAGACTCTTTCTGCCGTAGGAGTCCATTTTTCAACCCCATCTAGACAATATCCTAAGGGTCAAAAGGGTGGAAAAATGTGGTTCCGCAAATCACAAGGAGTCAAGCCTGACGCAAGAGGTCAGTTCACCCCTAGAGGCAGAGGGGGGAACAACAACAGACGCCGTCCAAGAGGCAGAGGGGGTCCGCAGAATCAGGGTAGCAGAGAAACCCTCTCTGACAAACTCTTCCAGCATCCCTGAGGCGCTGCCCGACTGTCCACCTTTGGAGGCAGTCGGGGGAAGATTATCGCTGTACCCACAAGCCTGGCTCTCCCTCACTTAAGACAAATGGGTGCAGTCGATCATATCCGAGGGTTACAAAATCCCCTTTATCAAAACCCCAACAATTCAAATGGGGTCTCTTCCAGACGTTCCACCCAGTCTAAGGGAACAAGCAGCACTAGAAATATCAAAACTGCCAAAAAAGAGAGCCATCCAGCCAGTCCCAGCAGACCAACTAGGATCCGAAGTCTACTCAAAGTTCTTTTTGGTACCAAAAAAAAAAAAACATGGGGACTGGAGGCCAATATTGGATCTCAGCAAACTAAACAAGTTTGTAAAAAGAACGAGGTTCCGGATGGTCACGCTTCAGTCCATTTTGCCCCTTCTGGGCAAGGATAATTGGATGTGCTCAGTGGACCTTCAGGATGCGTACTATCACATCAAAATGCACAGGCACTCCAGAAGGTTTCTCCGCTTCCGGCTGGTAGCCAGTCACTACCACTTCAGAGCCCTGCCCTTTGGTCTCACTACAGCCCTCCCGAGTGTTCACCAAATGTATGGCAGCGGTTATGGCTCACCTGAGACGTCAAGAATTCCAGGCATTTCCATATCTAGACGACTGGCTCCTCACTGCCACCACCAGGCGTCAACTTCTTCTAGCCAGAGATTACACCATTCACATTTGCAAAGAGCTAGGCATCTCTCTAAATTTAGAAAAGTCTGCCTTGTCGCCTTGTCAGTCTATTACCTTCATAGGCACCACCTTGGACACCGTTCATCTCTCAGCAAAGTTAACAGAGCAGAGGGTCTTGGATATTGAAAATCATGTTCATGTCCTCCTTCAGAGCAACAAAATTCAGGCCAGGTATGTTCTGAAAGTATTAGGTCTCACGGCGACAGCCATCACGCTTTTTCCCCTTGCCCGCTTTTACATGCGGCTTCTTCAATGGATGCTTTTCTCCCAGTGGTCCTTCCAACAGCTCCCTATAACACACAAGATCTTAATAACTCTATCTTGCAGAAAACATCTATCTTGGTGGATGGTCTCCCCCTCAAGTCCATCAAGGCAGACCATTTACTCCCCCCCCGGTCGCCACAGTCACAACGGATGCCTCCCTGATTGGGTGGGGGGGGGGCATTTTCAGGGCAGGACAGTCCATGGCACATGGCAACCCTTCGAATGCCACTTGCACATAAATGTCCTGGAGATAAGAGCAGTGCTTTTGATGTTGCAAGCCCTCCAAGACTCTCTTCCCCTAGGGACTATTGCAATTCAGACGGACAACATGTCCGTAGTATGATATATCAACAAGCAGAGCGGAACCAAGTCCTATCCCCTGTGTCGAGAAGTACTCAGACTCTGGCAATGGGCGATCTTCTCTCAGCAGTTTCTGATAGCAACGCACATCCCCGGGAAGTCCAACGTCATAGCGGACAGGCTGAGCAGAGCTATTCTCATGCCCCACGAGTGGTGTCTCAAGCAATCGGTGACGGACGAAATTTTTCGGCAGTGGGGGTTTCCTTGCTGCGATCTTTTTGCAACACCACAAAACAGCAAGTGCCTCGACTTCTTCACTCTCTTCCCCCTTCCAGGCCATTCCCCCAGAGATGCTCTAGTCCACGATTGGCCTCGGGGACTTCTATACGCTTTTCCCCCCTTTCCATTATTCACACAGATAATTCAGAAAGCTACCGCCTTGAGAGCCAAGATGATCCTCATTGCCCCTTATTGGCCTCGACAGATATGGTTCCCTTTCCTGCATCGCTATCTTTTGGAGCAGCCTTGGCATCTGGATCCAGTGCCAGATCTTTTGGCCCATCAATCAGGGCAGCTGCACCAATCCCTCCAATCTCTCAACCTCACAGCTTGGTTGCTCCACTTTCGTCCCTAGCCAGGCTTCCAATGATTTCAAATTCTGTCCGGGATATTATTGTAGCTTCCCTTAAGTCTTCCACCAGAAGGATCTATGCTAGTAAATTGCAACGTTTTTCCTTTTGGGCAAAGGCTAGGAACATAGATCCCTTCACTGCTCCAATACACTCAGTCTTGGATTTCCTAGCTGAAATCTTTCATTCAGGATCTTCTTCCTCCATAGTAAAAGTTCAGCGAGCAGCCATTTCAAATTTTCACATAGGCTTGTCAGACTCCAGTATCATGTCCCATAAGCTTTGCAAGGCATTTCTCAGAGGTATCTTTTTACTCAGGCCCCCAATCAAAGACCCCCACCACAGTGGGATTTAAACTTAGTTTTAGCATCCTTGATTCTCCCTCCCTTTGAACCTGTGGCCTCCTGTTCATTGAAGTTACTTTCCTGGAAGACACTCTTCCTAGTCGCCATTACATCTGCTAGGAGAGTATCTGAACTTCATGCCCTCTGCATTCGTCCTCCTTATTTAGTGTTCCATAAAGACAGAGTTTCTCTAAGAACTAACCTGTCTTTTTTACCCAAGGTGGCTTCTCAGACAAATTTAAATCAATCTATTGATCTTCCAGTTTTCTTCCCTAATTATTCAAACAAGGCGGAGCAAAAACTACATTGTCTGGACGTTCATTGTCAACTCTGTTACTATCTGGACAGAACTAAACAAATCAGGAAATCTGATCAACTATTCTTATCTTATGCAGAAAGTAGAAAGGGCCTTCCGATATCCAAGGTGACCCTGTCTAGGTGGCTGTCTTCTGTGATTACCTATATTTATCAACTCAGAGGTAAAGAATTGACTACTAGGCCAAGAGCCCATTCAACCAGAGCATTAGCCACATCAGCAGTGTTTCAAGCTAGAGTGCCAATAGACACTATCTGTGCGGCAGCCACTTGGGCATCTCCTCATACCTTTGTTAGACATTACAAATTGGACATGGCCTCCAGAAACAGGGCAAATTTTGGTTCCACCGTTCTCTAGAGTCTGTTCCAATGAGCCACCCAGGATGAAGGTGCTAGGGACGCGGTCCCATCCAGCAAGAATGAAGGCACGATTGACAACTTAACATTGAGAAGTTATGTACCTACCATAACGTTCCATGTTAGTTGTCTTCTCTCGCCTTCTTTCTTGCATCCCACCCACCATCCCCCTAGCCTGGACAGACCAAAAGGTTTTTCCCCTTCTTCCAAGGGACTTTATCTTGCACTATTCCAAGCCCAGACAGTTGGGTCCTGGGGTAGATACAGTTTCAGGTAGTGATATTTGGGGAGTTCTCCTTTTTCCTCCTCCACCTCAGAGGGGAGACTGAATTGGGTATTATTTCTCAGCTACCAAACGAGATCTGGGTAGTTACCGCCTAGCATCATGGGATATAGGGTTGCCTCGAGCCGGTAAAATTAGCTCTCGAGCTTTAGTATAGGCCGAGTCGGAGCCGAGGTTCGGGTCCGAACCCATCCAGCAAGAAAGAAGGCGAGAGAAGACAACTAACATGGAACGTTATGGTAGGTACATAACTTCTCATTTTGATTGATATGCAGGTGCATCTGACTCTGGCTCCATTTGCCCTGAATGCACTGCCCTGCCAATTGAGCCCCCCATGCATAGTCTGATGCGTATGTTGTTAGGGTTTGGGCGGCAGGGGATAGAGTGAATGGGAGCCCTTTGTTGTGGTAGCAGGCCTCTGCCCACCAAAGGAACTCTTGTCTTTATGCAAGGAATGATAGGAATCATTGATTTCAGGTCCTGAGAATGTTGACACCATAGGCTTTTTAGATACCATTGTAGTTTCTTCATATGCAGTCTTGCATATGGAATTAGTAGAATGCAAGAAGCCATGAACCCCAGGGCTTGCAGAATTTTCCTTGCAGACAGCTGGGTCTTTGTGGCCAGTATTTTGAAGTAGGCTGTCAAATAAACTAGTTTCTCTGGTGGGAGGTAAGCCATCTGGGAAGTTGTGCTCAAACTTGCTCCCAGGAATACAATTTGTTGGCAGGGTACAAGATGAGATTTCTTTTCGTTTATGGTGTATCCCAGTGAGGTTAGAAGTTTCTTTACAAATGCCAGATATTTTAGTAGCATGTCCTGGCTTTCTGCCTGAATTAGACAATCGCCCAGGTATGGGTATATTTGAATATTTCTTTGCCTGCAAAATGCAATGACTGGAGCTAGGCACTTTGTGAATACCCTGGGCGCAGTAGATAAGCCAAAGGGAAGTGCAGAGAACTGATAGTGCACGGAGCCTGCTCTGAAGCCTAGGTATTTCCTGCATGGAACCTGCTCTGAAGCCTAGGTATTTCCTGCAAGATTCCCTTATTGGGATGTGCAGGTAAGCTTCCTTTAAGTCTAAGGTTGCCAACCAGGCATCTTTGCCTAGCATAAAAAGCAGCTGTTGAAGTGTTAGCATTTTGAATTTTGAGATTACTAAAAGGTGTTTAGAATAGAGAGGCCCAGGGATAGGACGCTAGGAGCTGTCTTTTCTGGGTACCAGGAAAAGTCTCGAGTAAAAACCTTGTCCCCTTTCTTCTGCTGGGACAGGCTGAATAGCCGTGACACTTAGAAGAGAGAGAACCTGGTGTTGAGCCTCTGCCCATTGATTTGGGGGTAGGTCTGGCCAACCATTTGGGGCTGGTAAGGTGTGGAAGTGGAATATGTATCCTTGGAAAAGTATATTTAAAACCCATTTGTCCTGGGTAATGAGTTCCCAGTTTTTTGCACGCTGGGCAATCTTTCCCCCTAAGGGAGCAGGCAGCTGAGCAGGGCTTGGAAGGCTTAAGGTCAAGTCATTGTGACATTTTTCCATAGAGGAGTGTCTTACTACTTCCAGCTTTAGAAGTGGGAGCCCCCCACTACTTAGGCCTGTGAGTACCGTGAGACTGTAGCCTAGGTGGTCTGCTGTTCCTGGGTTTGGAAAGAAAAGGCCTGCATGAGACAGAAAATCACTAATTCTTAGAAGGCCAATGCCTACTAAATCTGTGAGGCTGTCCTTGCAGGAAATCTTTAACAGTTTGCATAGATTTAGCTTTTTCCTCCATCTTTTTAAGGATGACTTCTGCTTTGTTACCAAACAGGCGGTCTTGGTTTAGGGGAGCATCCAGTAATTTAGCTTTAACATGATCTGGCAAATTTTGCTCCTTAAGCCAAGTATGCCTTCTAAGAACAGACCCAGTGACAGCAGCCCTGCAAGATGCTTCTAAAGAGTCAAAAACACACTGCAAAGTATGTTTACCAACTTGTTTAGAAGAATGCATTAAATCCTGTAAATCTATTTTCAGCACAGTCAGGAATCAGCATCAATTTCTGTTTAAGTAGTCCCATAATATGCTGCTGATACTTTAAGATATGAAACTTGCAGTTTAAGGCCCTAATGGCCAAAGTAGGAGAAGTGTATACCTTCTTACCCCATCTGTCCAAGGCCCTGGAATCTCTATCAGGGGGGTAGGGTTTTTGGCAGTAGTAACCTTAATGCCTTCAGGTCCTTGGGAAATGGTCTCTGGGTCCGCAGTAGGATTCTTGAAGAGGAACTTGTGAGAGTCAGGTACGCTGTAATACCAGTCAGGTTTCCTGGGAGCTGGAGGTAAAGTGTCTGTGGACAGGCTAGATTCCAAAAAGGCATCATCTACAATGTCCTGGACAGGAGTGATAGCTAAAGGCCTGTGTTGAGGAAGGAGTAAGAATTCCCTAAGCCTCTTTTTGGAGTCAGAGTAATCCTGGCTTTCCCAGCGGAAATGCTTCCTAAGAGTGTGCAAGGCTTCACCAAAAGAAAAATCTTCTGGAGGGGAAGCAGAGGGAATGGATTCCTCTGCATCAGAATCCTCATAGGTAGATAAGGACAAATCCTGGTAATCAGAAGAAACAGAAATTTCAGAATCCTGATGAGAAGAATCAGAAGGAAAATCAGTTCTAGGCCTTTTAGAGGGTGAAGGGTGGCTTCCCCTAATTAAAGTAATAAGGTTTTCAACCATTCTTATCATTTGTTTTTTAGGCATATGGGCCTGACCATGCGGTTTCGATGTCTGTTTTCTAGGCATGGGTCGAGTTTTAGGCCTTGAAGAAGATGGCATCAGTTTGAAATGCAAGTCAGTAGGCCTGAATACACCCTCAGAAGCCGGTGCCTGCACAGTGGCTCTGGACCCATCCAAGGTAGAGATCCGCAGGTTCCATGGTTGAAGAAGCATCTTGTAGCATACCGGACTCCAAATGGGTCCCAGTAGAGGCTTGCGTATCTGACGTAGTGGGTATCAGGGGCTGGGAAAGTGCCTCACTGAGTACTGGCGAACTGGCGACTAGCTTAACAGCTGCGTCGTTGGCAGCTTTGGACCTATGTGGTCTGTCTCTGTCTCTATCTTTACGTTTTTCCGGAATGTCGGTAGTCAGATGGCTTACCAAAGCCATTCCTGGATAGTTAAACAGAGTACCAAAATAATTTGCAGCAAAAATAAACCGATGACGAATAGTTCGGGGGTTGAATAAGGCACAAAACCAACAGCGAGGGATGCCGTGGTCTGGGCCTAAGCAAGGAATGCAGTATGAATGAAAATCTTTATGAGGTATTTGCTTTCCACAGGTAATACAATTGTTAACTTTTACTGACATCGGTTTAGAGCAAGAAAAAGGATCCCCAACGGGCTACTTAGCTTTTTTGAAGACTTCGATTCTGAAACTCGAAAACGAAAATTTCAGGAGTCGGCCGCCCGGCACTTGCAAACTGCTTCTGCTTCAGGCACCGCGCGGCAAGAAAGACTGATGTAATGGCGTCGGCTGTATGTTTTATACCCCTGACGACCTGACGTCATGGAAAAAGGGACAGCATCCGACGCAGGGATCCAAGACTTTGATATTCAGGCCGGCTGAGGGCTACCTGCAGGCAAATAACCCAGATGTAATGACTGCAACAGTGAAACACGAAGAACATCTTTGATTACACAGGATTAGATTTACAGCAGTGCAACAAGTGTTAGCTGAAGAGTACAAATGATTACAATAGTACAGAATACAGTCTGTACAGCTCTAACATAGGTTTTTACACATACCGTAAGATAGCATTGGGTTACTGTACATACACACACTGAATAGGCAAGTTTCCAACAAATTAGATAATACTTCAGTAAGAAGCGTTAACCATAAAGTGAAAGTAGAAGCCACTATTACTTTATGTATATGGGCAAAGAGAAGTAACTTAAATGGAATTCGGTCTGCTGAAACACTAGCATTTAACATTTTCATGGGAGATGCAACAGATGAGCTCAAAGCAGTCTACAATCAGTCTGGGCTATTGCTTGCATGAGAAGGGAGACCCATGTTCTGGTGGCAGTATAGCAGAAGACATGGTTGGTTAGGGCAAGTTTGCTGCAGGCTAAAACAGTGGCATTGCTGATATGGGACCCTAGCTCACAGACAATGTTGCCAAGGGGTAATTCTGTTTGCCAAGGAGCAGCACAAGTTTGAGTTTAGCCTCTTATAGGTAAAGTATCCAAGTAAGATGACTTTGCAGTCCGGAGTGCAAAACTGTTTTGCTTTATAGTGGGCAGTACAGCATGTTCACAGTTTACAAATGCCTAAACTTACAGACTTACTCAGCTGTGGTATGTTAAGACTTTTTAGTGATAAAGAGAAGGCTATATTCTAGCTGTGTTAAGACAATTACTTCTACTGTTTGTGCTCTATGGGATATACATTAGGAAATTTTACCAGACCAGATCATGAATTTGTTAACTGATCTTTATACCTAATGGGGAATCTGGACGATTGCATCTGATCCAGCTATATGCAAATATATTTAAAGAGGGGGGTTGTATCAAATTTGTTTTCAGGTGGGTCAGCAATGGTCTAGTCTTTGGGAGTTAGCTTAAGTTAACAGCAAGCTCTAAAAATCATGACTTTTGTTTCCTTAATCTTGATTATGAGTTCATTATTAGTAAGCAAAGCAGTATGAGAGAATCTTCCAATAGCTTTTTAATTAGAGAAGGGAACACAGCAAATCCACAAAGGACTATGTTATTGGCATAAAGTATGTCTTGTAACTCTTGGACGGAGGTCAGAATGGCATTTAGGTAAGGAGAAACTAGAATGCAGCCTTGGAGTATTCAGTTTACAAGTACTGCATGAGAGAGGGAGGCCGATCGTTAAGCATAAGAACCTACTGAGAAAGGAAGCTGAGGAATATGACTCTTCATTTAAACACTGAAGCTGGCTTGGTCTAGAGACCATAGCATGATTAGAAGGTTAACTCAAAGGCTTTGGCTTGGTCAGCAAAGATGGCCCACAGCATAGGACCTTGTTTGTGTTATGTAGTACACTACCAGTCAGACTCACAGGGCTGCCATTGTGCTATGGCTGGTCCACATCTTCTGCTGGCACTCGACAGAGTTCTAAACGTCTGGATATATTCTCAGGTTCAGACACTGGGCAATTTTTCTAAGATTTTGTCCAATGCTGACAGACTGAAATGGGCGGGAAATCAGCAGTAGTCTTAAGGGTGGAGTGTTTTGGTAATGGTCTTACTACTACAGTTTTCCAGGTGTTTAGAAAACTATTATGGGCTATTGGGAGATTGCAGATATGCTGGTTAGGTCAAATGATTAAGTCTCTGCACTTCTTGTGGAACTCCATCCATGTAGCCAAGCATGCTATTTACTATGGTCCACCAAATTTACTGGCAGAATGCATCCATTTTCTGATAGTCACCCTATCCTTTTAAAGGTTTTGAGGAAATCTATGCCTACTCTAGCACTTAAGTAAGAGAGTGAAAGAGATTTAGTAATTAGTAATTCCAGAAAAGGACATTCTGATGTTGTGGAACATTTCCAGACAGTTTCATACCTTTTCAGGATGTAAAATGAATGAAGATAAAATGAAGGTTATTGAGTTAAAATATGCACCTGTACAAGAAAGTGCAGTTTTGTACCTACCATAAATGTAGATGTTCGAGTGGTAATACAGCTGCAGTAATCACAGATGGGTTTTCTGCCGTCAGGCGGGTCCTTGGTCGGCCGAATTCCAAAGTCTAGGTCCGGCGTCGGTTGTTGTCGCTTTCTTTCCTGACGTCAGTGCGACAGGGGTATACAAGACACAGCCGACGCCATTTTCTTCAGTCTTTCTTGCCCCAGATGTCAGGTGCCCCCAGAAGGAAGGCAATACATAAATTATATATATATATATATAAAATCAAGCAATGCAATATAATCAAAAATCAGTAGTTGCAAGCAAATACACCATAGAAGGATAACCCAATCAGGTTGTATGAGGAGGTGTTAGCCACTAGGCCTTTACCAAGAGGGGAAGGAGGGAGGGAAACCTGTACTGCAGCTGTATTAGCACTCGAACATCTACATTTATGGTAGGTACAAAACTGTACTATGTTCATCGTGCATACAGCTGCAGTAATCACAGATGGGTAGAATCCCAAAGCTACGCACAGGGTGGTAGGCACTAGGTGGGACTGGGATGAGCCAGAATGCCCTGCAACACAGCAGTGGCAAAGCCTGCTCTAGTTTTGGAATATAAAGGCAGGTGGTAGTGTTTTGTGAAGGTATGCACAGAACTCCAAGTGGCTGCCTCCAAAATATCTTTGGTAGGAACTCCTCTGAGGAAGGCTGTAGAGGTAGCTGTGGCCCTGGTGGAGTGGGATCTGATGCCTGTAGGGACAGATTTTCCATGATAGGAGTAACAAAACCGTATGCAGTGGCCTATCCATTTTGAAATTGTCTGTTTGGTAACTGGCTTCCCTTGAGCTCCTACAGCATAGGACACAAAAAGTTGTTCTGATTTCCTGAAAGGCTTTGTTCTGTCCAAATAATAACGTAGCTGTCTATGGATGTCTAAGGAGTGTAGCAGCCTTTCCCCTTTGTTTTGAGGATTGGGGTAAAAGGTAGGTAAGTGTATGGCTTGATTTAAAGCTACCCTGGATACCACTTTAGGCATAAATGACGGGTTGGTTCGAAGGGAAACCCTGTCCTGATGGAAGATGAGAAAGGGCTGCACAGCCATGAGGGCTTGTAATTCCAAAACCCTACGAGCTGAGGTAATGGCCAGAAGGAAAGCGGTTTTCCAGGACAAATACTGCAAATCTGTTGTGGCAGCTGGTTCAAAGGGAGGCAATGTTAATTTTTCTAGAATGTAATTAAGATCCCAAGCTGGCACTGGTTGTTTCCTTGGTGGTGTTATGTTCTTAGCCCCTCTGAGGAACTATCTTAAGAGTGGGTGAGAGAATACGGGTGGATCCACGTTGAATTCTGCAGAAATGGCTGAGGCATGGATTTTTATGGAGGAAAATGAAAGTCCACTGTTCAGCAGTTCAGCTAGATACTGTAATACCTGAGGCAAATTCAGTTTTCTAGGGTCCTGGCCTTTTTTCTCTTTCCAAGAGCAAAACCTTTTCCATTTTGCGGAGTAAGCCTTTCTAGTAGATGGCCTTCTGGCCTCCAAAATGACATCCTGCACCTCTTTGGGGAGTAGGGTCTGTTGTGGTGTTAAAGAATTTTCCATGCAGCGAGATTGAGTGTTTTCAGCTGACTGTGAAGAGTTTTGTAGCTGTGCTGAGTCAGCAGAAGAGGCATTACAGGTAGGGGCCAGGGAGGAGCATGTGTTAGGCTCCTCAGGAGTGGGTACCAGTGTTGTCTTGGCCAGTCTGGAGCGATCAGTATCATCTTCGGTCTGTCTGCTCTTGCTTTCAAGAGCACCTTGGGCAGAAGAGGCAGAAGTGGGAAAGCATAAACTGTCCATGCTGTCCAACTGAATGAAAGGGCGTCCACTCTCCAGGCCTTTGGATGAAAGGTCCTTGAACAAAACTTTTCCAATTGATGATTCCTGTGGGAGGCGAAGACATCTATGTCTGGCCTCCCCCACGCTTGGATTATCTTTGTAAACACTTGAGGATGCAACTTCCATTCGTGTGGATCTGTCATATTTCTGCTTAGATTGTCTGCCAGCATGCCTGTAGGGACAGATTTTCCATGATAGGAGTAACAAAACCGAAAGGGCGTCCACTCTCCAGGCTTTCCAAGCCTGGCAAGTACTGTGCTTGAAGTTCGATTTGCCATTCCAGAGTCAAGTTCCAAAGTGTCATGGCTAGTCTGCACTGGGGGTATGAATGTGTTCCTCCTTGTCTGTTTATGTACCACATTACTGTGGTGTTGTCTGTTCTTATCAATAATTGTCCTGGATGCAGGAGGTCCTTGAAAGCTGTAATTGCATTTATCACTGCTAACATTTCTTTTTGATTGATGTGAAGGTGCTTTTCCTTTTGGGACCATTTGCCCTGAATGCACCTGTCTGTCATGTGCGCCCCCCAGGCATAATCTGAGGCGTCTGTTGTGATGACTTGATTTACTTGAGGCTTGCAGAATGGGAGACCTGTGTTTGTTTGACATGCTTGGGCCCACCATAGAAATTCCTTTTGCAAACATGGAATTATTGGTATTATTGTTTCCAAACTGTGGCTGTGTTGAGACCATAGGTTTTTTAGGTACCACTGAAGTGCAACTTTGCACATGGGATTAAAAGAATGCAAGATGCCATGAAGCCCAGAGCCTGCAGGATTTTCCTTGCAGTAAGCCTGGTACAATTTGCTAGTGTTTTGAAGTACTGAGTTAGTTGCCCCTGTTTTTCTGGCGTAAGATAGGCCATCTGGGTGTTTGTGTCCAAGTTGGCACCCAGGAAAGTTATTTTCTGAGATGGTGTTAGCCTGGATTTCTCTTTGTTGATTGTGTATCCCAGAGAATTCAGTAACCGTGTTGCATAAGCCAGATGTTCCAGAAGTATGTGCTTGCTGTCCACTTGGATCAGGCAGTCGTCCAAATGAGGGTAAATTTGTATCCCTTGAAGTCTGCAGTAGGCAATTACTGATGCCAGGCATTTCGTGAATACTCTGGGCGCAGTAGATAAGCCAAAGGGCAATGCAGAGAATTGATAGTGGATTGAACCTGCAAGAAATCTGAGGTATCTTCTGCAGCTTTGTCTGATTGGGACATGCAGGTATGCCTCCTTGAGGTCCAATGTTACCAGCCAAAACTCCTTGCCCAGCATGGGAAGAAGCTGCTGTAATGTGAGCATCTTGAATTTTGGTACAGTAAGAATGTGTATAGGATGGATAAGTCCAAAATGGGTCTCCAGTCGGTTCCTTTCCTTGGTACCAGAAATAGCCTGGAATAAAACCTTGACCTTGTTCGTGAGTAGGTACCTCTTGAATAGCTTTCATGTCTATGAGCTTTGAAATTTGTAGTTGTGCCTCTGCCCTTTGATTGTGTGGCAGGTTTGGCATGCCTCTCATTTTTGGGAGAGTGTGAAAATGAAATCTGTAGCCTCTGTTTATAACGTCCAGGATCCATTTGTCTGTTGTGAGAATATGCCAATTTCTTGTAAATAATGCCAGCTTTCCTCCCAAGGGTGCTGCCAGCTGAGACTTGCTTGGCATAGAAAGGAGGAAGTCATTGTGTTTGTTTCCTGTATTGTTGTGCACTGTCTTCGTCACCTCTTGGTGCTGGAGTTTGCCATTGCCTGCCTCTATATGATCCTTGTGATTGCCCTCTGCCCCTAGTGCGCCTGTATCTACCTCTTTGGGGCTTGTCCGTGGCTGGAAAGGACCAGTTTTTAGAAGGCCAATTTCTGCTAAAACGTGGTGGTTGAACCTGTAGAAAAGCTTTGACAGTTTGCATAGATTTGGCTTTTTCTTCCATTTTCCGTAGTATCTCCTCAGCATTAGTACCAAATAGCACATCCTTTTGTAAAGGAGCATCTAGTAGTTTAGCTTTCACATGATCAGGCAAGATTTGTTCCCTAAGCCATGCATGTCTACGAATGACTGAACCTGTAACAGCAGCTCTCCATCAGAATCTTCAAAAGGGGAGTAAGAGTGTTCCTCTACATCAGAATGTTCTGAAAAAAATGGAGCCCTGATCAGAAGAGGGAGAATCTTCCTCCACTCTGGGTCTCTTGTCTGGAGGGGGTTGGGAACCCCTGATAAGAGTAATTAAATCCTCAGCCATTTTAAGCATCTGCTTTTTAGGCATGGGGCCTGGGGATGGGCCCTGTGCAACAGGCCTCTTGGGATGCCTGGCTGATTTGGACTTAGTAAAGGCCTTAATGGAAAAGGAAGATGAGGGTCTAAAGACACCATGGGTGGAAGTGGACCTGTCCACATAAGGAGGCTCAACACTCACAGTGGCTTCAGTGGTTGTAGTCTGGGTATGGGCTGAGGTACCGGTAGTCAGGGACTGCATAGGTGTCTCGCTGAGAACCGGACCACGTGTAGCTGGTTTTGGTGTGGTGTCGGTGGGGACCGCGGACCTCGAGTGTCGGTCCTTGTCCTTGCGTTTTTTGGACAAAACGGTAGTCGGAGTCTCCGACGACATTTTATAATCAAAGGCTTTACCAAAAAAGTGTTGGGCTTAACTCACCGACGCTTAATAGTGCGTTTATTGAAAGTAGCGCAAAAGCGACAGCCCAATACGTCGTGGTCTGGGCCTAAACAAGGTATGGAGAGGGAATGGAAATCCTTATGCGGTATTTGCTTCCCACAAGAAATACAATTGTTAACTTTTTCCTGACATCGGTCTGAGGCAAGAAAAGTTTCCCCAACGGGGTACTTAGCTTTAATGAAGACTTCGGTTTCCAATTTTTCGTAAATTCAGGAGCTGGCCGACCGGCACTTGCGAACTGCTTCTGCTGCACCGCAGCAAAAAAGACTGAAGAAAATGGCGTCGGCTGTGTCTTATATACCCCTGTCGCACTGACGTCAGGAAAGAAAGCGACAACAACCAACGCCGGACCTAGACTTTGGAATTCGGCTGACCGAGGACCCGCCTGACGGCAGAAAACCCATCTGTGATTACTGCAGCTGTATGCACGATGAACATCTGGTGCAGCAGTACCCCTATTTATGGGGACGTGGTAAAATTTAGAACTTAGATGAAATGATTAAAAATTATTTTACTATGGCAGCTAAGGATAAAGGTAAGCATAATAAACAAAATACAAAAATGGAAAAGCTGTAAGCTCTTGGTTATGTATATGAATACAAGACACAAGCAGGTTAGGTGTATTTTTATCAACCAGAGGAGAATTTGTGGGCAATGATACTGAGTTGAAACAATATGAGGGGGGAAAAGAGTAAGATTTAAAGTGGGGTAACTAGCTTCACCCCACTGAGCAAGGTAGTTTAGGATAGTCTGATACAAGGGAATACTTCAAAGATACCCAGTTTAAGATCATATAGATATCACAAGTGGAAGGTTATAAATCAAAGTGGAAAGGGATGATGCTGAAAGTTTAGGAGGGACAGTTCAAGAAGTAAGGAGAGTGTAGGATTTTAGATGAATTTCCTTAAGGAGAACCACCAACACACAGAACAGGTTATATTCATAAAGCAAAATAAAATTATTAATATTTAGCTGTGCAGTGGTGCAGCAGTTAACACCGTCACCTCACAGCAAGAGGTACTCTGGTTCAATTCTTGGCTGGGGTGCCTTCTGAGCAGAGTCTACATGTCCTCCATGCATTCGCATGGGTTTCTTCTGGGTGCTCCGGTTTCCTCTCACATTCCAAAGATGTGCGTCCGGAGAGTTTCTCCCCGGGCCTCCGCTGAAAACAGGCTCTGTCCTAGTTGTGCTTTCCCAGTCAACAATTAATTAATAAATAAATAAACAAACAAACACACACAGCCAACACGGGAATGGAAAAAGATGATTTTACCAAAAGGAGTGACTGCATGTAGGAGTAGAGAAAATAGGTAAAAAGGGACTGAAATTCATTGGATTAAATTAGGAAAAGGAAACAAAGTACTGGGAGCAAATAACTATACAGGCAAATGTAACGGAGTGAAATGAAGTCAAGCAGAAGTCTGAACTACCGGTCAGTGATTGCACTCCTACCAGGGATCTATAATAGTACAGACAAACAGAAAGGGACAGAGGAGTGCTAAATGAAAGACAAGCTATATCAGAGTTTTAGTCAAGTCTGGAGCAGAAGCTGTTGTTAAAAAAGGGGACAATTAGTAGGACATATAAAATATTGCATGGCAGCTAAAAGAATAAACCAGAGAAGGTTAGAAAAGATTGGAAAGGCAATTTACATGGGAATGTTGAGAACATCTTCCAATGATGCAACAAAGTCTAGAAGGTTTTGGATTTTGCTTGGAAGTGTTTAAATAGGTATTTTGTACTCAAAGCTGACTTCAAATAATTCTGATGAAGTTCTTATTATTAAAGGAATGAAAGCACTTAATTCACATCTGTTTCTTTTTATGCCTAAAATGAGTATCATGTGTTTCAGTTAGTTCAATTACTCCTCAAGTAGATAGCAAATGCTGGAGGTGTGAAGGACGACAGAGGCAACTGGGAACTTTCTGTTTTTTGGAAATGTAACAAGTTGTCAAATTTTTAAAAATTCTCTCTAGAGTACTTTGTCAGAAATGCTGGGGGAATAAATGGTTTTAATTACGGAAATTATCCTTTTAAGCTGGGACAGAGTATCTGAATTGTCCAGATATGGCCTTGCCTAAGTGTGATGTTACTGGCTGCTAAAAAAAGCAACTACTAGAAAATGCAGATCAAAATCTAAACAAAATGTAACTGAAGTACTGAATATTGTAAAGGTGATAGAAAGTGGAGGTGGGACCTTTAGAAAAAGAAAGGAGCAAGTTATATTATATTATATATTATAGCCAAATCACTGGCTTTGTTCATGTAGTACACCAGACTAACTTCCCTCATTACCCCTCTCTCTACCTTTAACCCTACTCTGTGCTTAATAGTTAGCAAATACCTTGTTTTTTCTTTTGCCCTTTGCAGTCCTTCTGTGCTCTGACCTACTTCTCTCATCTCTCCCATCTCCTCTTGTTTGTCTTCTTTTCTTTTCTCACTTCTTGACTACTGTCTCCTCTCTCTTTTCTTATCTTACATTACTCCTTCTACTTCTCTACTCACTTGTACTTTAACTTTTTTTCTATATTGTAGAAGCTTTTTGGCATAGCCTTTATCCATTAATTAAGATGCTTTGAAACTGACCTAGCACTATTCATGACTACTGTAGTTTGTGTGCCTTAACTTTTGTTGATTTTATTACTAATTTTATATTCTTATTTTTATTTTATTTCTTTATTAACAACATGTCTCATTGTTATGTTTTGTGTGGAGCTTTTCTCCCCGGGCCTCTACTGAAAATGGAAATATATCCAGCTAGGCTAGCCCGGTCAACAAATGTAAAATAAAATAAAATAAATATTGAAACAAATTGTGGGAACAATAAATGCAGAATAATGTTCAGTGGGAGTGAGGTATCTGCTGTCTAGTTATCTGTTCCCAATACCTTGGTTGCTTTTCCAGTTTTCTCTGTTAAATTCCAGTGCTCTCTTGACAATTTCCTGTAGCCCTATATTTGCAGTCATCCTTATTTGCAAAATCTCCTTTCTCCATTCCCGGCTCCATGGCTTATTTCTTAGAATACCTTTTGCAACATTAGGAATATAATATTCTGTATGGCTGCTATTATTCTCCTTATTGGTTTGCATCCAAAATCCCACTCTATCCTTATTTCTTGAACCCCCACCCTGCTTCATCACCACCCTTTTGACTTTGAATTATAAATGTTCTGCTCATGTTATATATGACTTAATTATGTACTTCTAGACATCCCTTCATATCAGACAAGCGTAAACCACCTTTGTCCTACAGGGGGGATCGACCTATTCCACTTACCTCTTTGTCCTCTTTCCTTCCAGATAAATTTCAACTCTATTACTGTCCACAACTTTTCTTCTGGTTGATAAAATATCCTTGACCTGTATATAAAACTACAGACTAAAAACATTTTAATTGTATCTTACTATCTACATCCATACACAACAGCTTCCAGTTCTCAGTTTTTGTATCTTCTTTTAAGACTCTTCCCACATATCCTTAACTGTCATAACATAAGCATTTTAAATCCATACTCCTAAATACTTCATTTTAGGGTGTCCTTATAAATATGGGTATTGTTGAACAAATTAATGTGTGGGTAACATGATTTATGGCTATAACTTTTCTTTTATCTTTTATATCCCGAAAAGACTTGAAACAATCTCAAAATGTTACAAACACTGAGATGCTCTTTGCTGAATTTATCAAGTATAAAATATCAACTGCACATAAAGCCAACTTTTTGGTTTCTTGGTATAGAGATGGGGGACGCATGAAATCTTTATTTTAGAAAATGAAGTTTTTACCCCTGATATAGTAGTTTTAGTATCAATTTGTCTCTTGATGTTTTCCCAGTCTCTCAACAACTGACTTAATGCTCCAAATAACCCAAGGTTGGGTTGGTTAGGACTGCTCGGGGTTTGGTTGGATGTTTGGGGGGGGGGGGTGTTCATTAAAGTGCTCCACAGCCACTGCTGCTCCTTTTGGGGAATGTGACCAGACAACCTCAAACTTTTCTTTTGAGTTTCCCTGCCACTTTTTCAATGGCTTGCCTTTTTTTTTTTTACCCTCACCTACTTGGTGGTGTTTGTCATATCTTGACATAGTGGAGTGAAAAAGCTGATGAAGCTATTTCACAGATTTCTCATTTCCTCTAGCTTTTAAAAGCTTCAACTTTAGGTGTCTCAAAGAGCATCCTTATGTGGCAAATCGAAGAACTATACTTCAGTATCCTCTGGCAGAAGGTGTAGCCTCAGACAGACTTGTCTCCTAATCACAGATCCAGTAGCTTCTGTAATGAATACTGCATCCGCAACATCAGAGTCAGACAGCCACCTAACAGTGTGGGTGAAAGCCAGAAGTTTTTTCTTCAGACATTCAGGCACCTCTTTCACTTTCTCCTTCATCTGGTCAAATATACCATTTGAAGCATAGTCATATGTGTCTGCCAATGACTAAAGAATGGAGAGGCAGCTATATACATTTTCTTCCTAAAGCAGTCATGCACTCTGCTCACCTAGCCATGAGGAAGAGTGACAGGAGGTAAATCAGACCCCTTTTCTGGATTCATGGGTACCACTACTTGATCAGCTAAGGGGATTCTGTACAGACATTTATGGGACTTCCTGGAGTCTTTAAAATCTAGCAGGGTTTTTTGGGGCAGGGGATAAGATTCCTTTGAAATAAGAAAGAATCCTCTACAGCTCCCAGGACTGGAGGAATCGCTACTTTTATGAGTGCATCCAGAACCATAACATAAAAATTCCATTTCTGGGAGTGAGACACCTCCTTCGGCTTTCCACCTGTAATGGCCTTTTATTCAGTAAGCAGTATCAAAAGATATTTCCTCTATGGTAGAACCAAGGGGACAAGGTGTGACTATATCCTGAGGAGGAATGTATATGGGACAGCATAATCAAGTTCTTCCTCCCCAAATATCAAGAAAGTTAAAATCCCTCTCTCAGCATAAAGGGCTCCAGACTTTGAAGGCTAATCTGCAGTTTTGCAGAACCTGAAGAGACTCAAGCCAGGAAGATGCATTCTTGAGAGACTGAGTGGGTACATGAGAGAAAATGGCCTACCAGTCACATGGAACCCAAATAATAACAGAGAGCTCAGCCAGGTGAATGTTCTGAATTTTGACTTTTGGGCCCTTTTACCAGGGGCACCCTCCTTGTGCATCTGAGTATGTGTATAGGAGTCACAAGCCTCCACTTTTCCCCATCAAGCACATTCTACTTAATTTCACCCTCACTTTAAAAAACAAATTGGGTGTTGAAATATGGCATCCGCAGGGTGGCATCTGGTCAAGTTTTCATGTGAAGGCCCTTAACTCTGTGGGACATGACTACTTCCATAGGCATAGCACACCCTTTCTAAGGAACTTTACCAAAAGCTTTGGACAACAAGTCTCTTCAGTGGCACAGAGGAATAAAGTCCTGACTGCAGACCAGGTTACCTGATTCGATTAGCTGCTGGGAGGGATGGGTGTTATCATACCTGGTTGGTAGTTCTGTGGGCACCTTCTGTGATGATCAGTGGTGGAAGCTGGGGACATTACATTAAGAGGTGTGGGCCAAAGGGGAGAATAGGGTGGGTGCAAGGCTGAGCTGGTGTAGATGTGGAGTGTCGTGTCATACATCCCCACTGCACACCTGCTCCTCAGATGAATGACGTGGGACTAAAGGGAGTGGGAAGCAACAAAGGTAGCTCGAAACATAAACCCATCAGCAGATGTGAATCAAGTTCTATGTCAGCCCCAGTCCTATTGAAAGTAAGCTGGGGGGGGGGGGTTAAGAAGGTGGCTGGCAGACCCAGCGATGAACATGGGGCACTGGGTAGGGAGCCATAGGATGATGCAAGAAACAGGAAAAGCCTCCAAAAGGCCATTGGTAACAACCACATGGGTTACAGAACAGCAAAAGCCAAAGCGGTAATAAAAGTATCAGACTTCCTCACCATTAATTCTCTATTAGAAAAAAAGTTTTTCAAGGGGATACAAGCCCCTCTGCACTCACCACCTCTTTCATCTCTAAACACAATAAATTACATGTTAGTTTACCCCCCCCCCACCACCACCACAATTCTGTAATATGTAATGGACAGATTGAAGAAACAGGGAAGCAATTAAGCAAAACCCTAATCGACAAATACCTCTGAAGGTAGACTGAAAATCAAGCGAGAGCAGCCATTTGAAATTCACAAAGTGCAACATTTGTTGTGAACTGTATGTTCAGGAAAAGGGCAGATGACAAGTTTTGTTCAGGGTAACAAATACAAAAGCTGCCAAAATATAACCATGTAGTCCTGTTATAAAATCAGACCTAAAGAATATATATTTCTCTGTAAAAAGAAAGATTTCATAAATGCATCAGAAAACCAAAAAATATAAATGTTCTGATTAAATAGTTCAAAATGGCATTGCTCCATTGCCTTTAAAGCTAGAGGCGCAATTTAAGGACATTTTATAGCTAAATGTCCAATCATTATTCCTCAAAGTTTCTTTAGAAAATATCAAACACTTTAGATATGCAGCCTATTGCAAGCATGAAGCAAAAGAAATCGGGGGGGGGGGGGGCCTCTAGAAAAAAAATCACAAATGACATATGGGTTAAAGTTATATTACAATGCCCCCTCAAAGGTAGTTACAAATTCCTATAGGTATTTCTTGGTAACTACACTTCTGTTATTAATTACAGGTACACTTACCATATGGGCAATGTCAACTTAAAAGGAGCCTTTCACAAGCCAGAAAGCACCCTACCTTTATCAGCATCTCATAATGGTACCTGTTCCACATCACAGAGGGGTGAAGCTGTAACATCAGTTTCACAAACATGGTTTGAATAGAGCACCAAAGCAGTGATTAGCCACATGGAGAGACAGGAGTAAGTGGTTGGCATCTACCTACCCATCCCAGGAAAAAAAGAAGTTATGTACTTACCATAACGTTCCATCTGAGTAGGTAACTTCATTTGTCAGCAACCCTTGGGTATCGGATTCAAATCGGATCCGAGCCAGCAGCTTTATTCAGCTAAGATCCGAGCTCCAAGCTCCTCCCTCTTACCCATAACCCCCTGCCATCCTTCTCTGTCCTCAGATCGAGTTTGCTTAGCCTTATAAACTACTACAATCAGGATCAACTAAACATCCTAACCTGATGTCATCTGGTACAGAGAACACAAGGTCCTAAAAGGGACGAACTACAGGTTAGGGGGACGGGGGGGGGGGTGTTGGTTGCTGACAAATGAAGTTACCTACTCAGATGGAACGTTATGGTAAGTACATAACTTTTTTATCTGAAGTAGTTAACTTAATTTGTTCATCAACCTGTGGGACAGAGTCCCCAGCTACCTAAACTTGGGAGGTCCTCATGGAAGAATATTCCGGAGCACTGCAGAGCCAAAGGATGCCCTTCCTCTGGAAATTAAATCCAGATTGTAATGTGTAATAAAGGTATGGGATGAAGCCCAAGTGGCTGCAGAACAAATACCATCCAAGGACACCCTTGACCAAAAGGCAGCAGAAGTTGAAATCGATCGAGTAGAATGGGCATGAACTCCGACAGGTTCTGGTCGGCCAGAACTCTTATATGCAAGAAGTATACATTGTGAAATCCATCTGGACAATGTAGCTTTTGACACAAGTTTGCCCAAAAAGGGTTTAGCAAAGGATACAAGGAGTTGCTCAGATTTTCTATGACCAGCAGTCCTGTGTAAATAGAACCTCAATTGTCTGTGCACATCTAAAGAGTGTAATTTGTATTCACCTTTGTTTTGATAATTCGGGATAAACACTGGTAAATTGATAGATTGATTAATGTTGGACTCAGAGGCGACTTTAGGTAAGAAGGAGGAATTGGTCCTGAGGGAAACTCTATCTTTATGGAAGACCAGATATGGAGGTTTGGCACAAAGGGTTTGAAGCTCTGAAACCCTTCTAGCTGAAGTGATGGCAATGAGAAAAGTCATCTTCCAAGATAAGTATTTAAGGTCCACCGAAGCTGCAGGTTCAAAGGGGGGGCCAGTAACAGCCTGAAGAACAAGGGTTAAATCCCATGGAGGAACTGCATCCTTCACAGGAGGCCTTAATAGGAAAGTACCTTTTACGAAAGTTTTGCAGATCTTGGAAGAAGCTAATGAACCAAGATCACTTCCCACATGAAAGTGTGAAATTGCTGCTAATTGGACTTTGACGGTGGAGGAGCTGGCACCTTGATCAAATAAGTGAGACAAAAACTCTAATACAGCTGGAATTGGGGCTGTAAAGGGATCCATATGTCTATGTTCCGCCCAGATCGAAAAACGTTTCCATTTGCTCTTATAGACCTTTCTGGTAGAAGGTTTATGAGTGGCTACTAGAATAGCTTTAATGGAAGAGGAGATACCGGGAGTCCTAGCTATGATTGGAACTGGATCAACCAACCTGTGAGCTTGAGATTGTTCAGGTTTGGAGTTGTCAACTCTAGGGGTTGAGAAATCAGATCCGGAGTGGGATCCAGAATCCATGGAGGACTGACCAGATGAGACCATAGGCAAGGGAACCACGTTTGACAAGGCCAGAATGGGGCCATGAGGATCACTCTGCTCCTCAACCAACGAGCTTTCTGCAAGAATCTTACCATGAGTGGAAGAGGTGGATAAGCATAAAGTAGACCGGATGGCCAAGCATGGACTAGAGCGTCTCTGGGGGATTCCCCTGGTGGGGAAAGTAGAACGAAGTACTCGCTGCACTTTGCGTTCGAAGGCGGCGCGAAAAGATCGCAGCAAGGTTGACCCCACTTGAGGAAGATCTGCTTCGCTACTCTCGGGTTCAGAGACCACTCGTAAGGTGAGAGGATGGTTCGACTCAGCTTGTCTGCCAAAATGTTGGACTGACCCAGAATGTGCGCTGCTATGAGAAAGCGGTTGGTGGTGATCGCCCATTCCCAAACTCTCATGGCCTCTCGACACAGCAGATAGGATCTGGTTCCACCCTGTTTGTTGATGTACCAGACTACTGACATGTCTGATTGAATCACAATTGTCCCTAAGGGAAGAAGGGCCTGGAGCGCTTGCAACGCTAAAAGCACCACTCTCATCTCTAGGACATTGATGTGCAACAAGGTCTCTGAGTGTGTCCACGTGCCTTGGACGGTTCTGCCCATGCAATGTCCCCCCCACCCAAGGCGAGAAGCGTCCGTGGTCACCATGGCTTGGGCTGAGGTCATAAAAAAGGGGTGCCCTTCACGGAGATCCGAGAATTGGATCCACCAGAGTAGGGACCTCTTGCAAGCATTGCTGAGGGGGATAGCCGTACTTAGCGGATGTTGCAGGATGGACCATTGGACCTGCAATGTCCATTGCAGGACCCTCATGTTTAGACGAGCCAATGGTGAAAGATTGATGGCAGCTGCCATGGAACCTAGTGCCCTCAGGACCAATTCTGCTGGGGGGGCCAGGGATTGTAAGAGAGCCATCATATGGAATGTCAAAGTTCGAAGCCTGTCCAGAGTTAGGAAGGCCCTCAACAGGTTTGCATCTAGCCTGGCCCCTATGAAATCTAAGGTCTGAGTTGGCTGAAGGGAGGATTTATTGAGATTGATAGAAATTCCCAGATGAGAGGCCAAGTGAATGAAGTAATTCCAGGCTGAACAGAGTAGATGCCTGGTGGGGGCGGTGAGGAGCCAGTCGTCTAGGTACGGAAAGACCTGTATTCCCTGAAGCCTCAGGTGGGCCGCTACAACTGCCATCACTTTGGTGAACACCCTGGGGGCTGTGGTGAGACCAAAGGGGAGGACCCTGAACTGATTGTGACTGGCTCCCACCCAGAAGCGGAGAAACCTCCTGGATCATCTGTCCATCAAAATGTGGTAGTACGCATCCTTGAGGTCTATAGAGCACATCCAGTCATTCTCCTGTAGGAGTGGGAGAATGGAATGAATGGTGACAATCCGGAATTTTTCTTTGGCGACCGCTAGGTTCAGAAGGGACAGGTAGAGGGTTGGTCTTAAGTCCCCTGTCTTTTTTGGCACCAAAAAGAACCGGGAGTAGAAGCCTGATCCGGACTGGTCTCGGGGGACGGGCTGGATTGCTCTTTTTTCTAGCAGCTGCTTTATTTCTGCGGCTGCTGCCTCCCTTTGATTGGGTGGGACATCGGGGAGGCTCCGGGGTCTGAGAGGACAATTCAGAAAAGGGATAGTGTAACCTCTGGATATGATTCGAAGCACCCAGCGATACGTTGTAATTGACTCCCAAACTGCTAGGTGCCTCGAGAAGCGCCCCCCCCCCCGACTGCCTCCAGAGTGGAGCAGCTGGGTAACCCCTCAGGGTTGCTGCGCGGGCCGATCCGAAAAGGGTTCTCTCGACCCAAAATTCTTCTGTCTCCCTCTGCCTCTGGGCCGGCGTCTACCCTGTCCTCCTCTGCCTCTGAAGGACGAGGGGTCCGGAGCGAAATGGGACTGTTGAGATTTCCGGAACCACATCTTCTTTTGTCCCCTTTGATTCCTGGAGAAGGACCTCTGGGGAGCTGAGAAACGGATTCCGATGGCAGACATCTTCCCATCTTTCTCGCTCTGGACCAGCGTGTCGTGGACGGTCTTGCCAAACAGCGAAGAGCCATCAAAAGGGGCATTTGCGAAGGATGCCTTGAAGGGTTCCGCAAAGTCGCAGAGGTGGAGCCAAGCATGCCGCCGTAAGACAATACCCGCTCCGCTAGCTCTAGCGGCTCCTTCCGTGGCATGGGAAAGGAGACGCATAGAAGTGTTCAAAATGGACTTAAGAGTGGCCATTCAGGCTGAGAATACTTTCTTATCCTCAGCCAACATGGACTCTGGGGGGGACCCTGCATATTCTTTGATGAGATCCCACTGGAGTCGTATCACATGTGCCATGTAGTTCAGCGACCTTACAGAGAAGGTGGCTGAAGCAAACATCCACTTCCCTATGCAGTCCATCGTCTGAGACTCCTTGTCGGGAGGATGGACCAAGGCACTCTCCTTGGCCAGTTCCTTCTTGGTGGCAGCCGCCACCAACATGGCATCTACTGGAGCACCTTTGCTCCAAACCGTTCTATCTGTGGGTGTACTAAGAATTTTGCCAGGTCTCTTTGGTATGGGCTCCACAGTGTCTGGTTCCTTCCATGCCCTGGTAGTGATCAGATCTACCAGGGGATCGGCGGGAGGGGACACCCAAGAGGTAGATGGGCCTGCGTCAAATGCCTCCAGAAACACAGACTCATTGGAGGAAGGCTTTTGGGCTGACCACCCCCCTCTAATACGAAGCATTTCCATAATGTCTCCGAAGGAGACATCCTCGGGGGTGACCTTGGGGAACCTTCCCCTTCCTCTAAGTCGGTGTCCTCTGTCAGGGACTCGGGTGAGTCCAAGTGCCTCCTCTTACACTTACGTTTGTGAGGAACCTCCTCGGGGGGGCTGTCCGAGGATGACTCAACAACCACATCCTGTTCCTCTAAGGGAACCATCTGGGACATAGGCGCAGGCTGTCCCTGGGGCTGGGTGATGGAAGGTAGGCCCGTCTGAGAGGGAGTGATGGGTGGAACCACAGCAAGAGCCTGGGGCCTCGAGTCCCTCGACAAGACCCTCTCCACAACATCGAACACCAAAGGAGAACTGCTCTAAGTTCCGAGAGCTGCCCCTTCGGATCCGAGGTGCGAACCGGAGCTGGCACTGATGCAGTCGGATCCAAAGGGCCAGTGTGCTCCGACCGAGATGGAGCCGAAGACACACTAACACCTCCGGATCCGAAGCTCAGCTCAAGCCTCCGAGAGCTCGGATCCGAAAAGAGACCAGACAAGCTTGAGGGTGCGGTCGGAGCCGAAGAAGGGTGTACTATCGGTGCTGAGCCTCCCCCGGTTCCGATGCCATCTGGATCCGATGGTTCCGAACCCCGGAAGTGGTTCGGAGAAGGAGCAATCTGTGCGAAAAAGGGGGTCGAGCTCCCCCCCGGAGGGGGGGGAGGCAGGATCACTCCCATCTGCAGTTGGGCCCGGAGAAACCTATGCATTATCCAGTCCATATCTGCATCTGACAAGCTTCTTGTTGATCTTGACGAGGCCACTGAGGCAGGCCTGGATGACTCCTCGAAGGCGACCGGGTCTCTTCCTCCTCCGGCCCCGGGGAAAAACGGGATGAATGGAGCTGGGAAGGAGAAGGCCCGGAGGCCCTAGGAGAGACTAGCTGCTTCGCTGGCGGAGCCGAAGAGGAAGCTTCGGCTCACCGCTTGTGGTGCTTGTCCTTTTTTCTCTCCCTACTAGATTCCCTCTCCTCCTGAGCCTCGGTGGGAGGATAAGTCCCGGCCAGGTGAGCAGGGATGGAAGGCGGCATTGCTGCAGTAGCAGCCAGTGCCGCCGAGGGAGAAGAGGACGAAGCTGAGTCCGGGGGCAGAAGTCCCGCCAGAATCAACTTCGACCTCCTATCCCTCAAAGCCCTGGGGTTGAAGGCTGCACAAATAATGCAGCCCGAAGAAAGATGATCAACCCCAAGGCAGATAACACAGAGTGTGGCCATCCGCCGGGGATAGCTTATAGCCAGACTCAGTGCATTTAGAAAAGAAAGTTTTAGGGGCCTCGACCATAGTTGTAAAAGGGCCTAACCCAAACACACCTTCACACACACGGGAAGAGGGAGACTATTGTAACTGAAAATATATAAAGTTTTAGCAACAAAAATTAGCTAAATCAACTACAAAAGGGAACAACACTCACTCGTTAACAATTAAATTAAAAACTAGGTAAAAAACAGAGGAAATTTTCTTCAAAAACTCACGAAACCCTACGCTTGGAACTCATTCTAGGTACTTGAATAAGCCGCGGCAAACGAGATCTGAGGACAGTGAAGGATGGCAGGGGGTTATGGGTAAGAGGGAGGAGCTCGGATCTTAGCTGAATAAAGCTGCCGGCTCGGATCCGATACCTACGGGTTGATGAACAAATGAAGTTAACTATTTCAGATCAGTAGTTTGGTTCCACTGCTCGAATACCACAACAATGTCCAACAGAACAAGATCAAACAGCAGAACAGACTAAAAAGCAAGTACAAGCTAGACAGTAAGGCTTGACACTTTAGCTGGGATGGGTACAGGATAGGTATGTGGAAGCGTGCTTCCACGGCTTAACAGATGCCTAAGATGAAGCTTCATTAGAGCTACCCTGCCTTTACTGAATGTCAAATGAATTCAGAAATCTCCAGTGCCAGGTTCCCTCCTCCAGAGCAACACCAGTGGAACAGGCAAGCCAGCTTGTGAATGAGGGGAGACAGAAAGGTCACAATACACTTGATTCCAAAGTTACATAAAACATTTCACAGCATACTGGTAATAAAGCTGATAGGTATCAAACCACATCATAGCTCATGCTTTGGCCCTGGCTTTTATATGCTGATTAAATGGAAGGAGAGTGCAGCCAAGTCTGTAGGATAAGTAACAGCTAATCACAAGCACATAACTGTGAATTTTACCAAGTGAAACCAGGCTTGCTGTGCTAACATGCACACAACATTAGTTAGCACAGTCAGATAATGAGCAATTGCTTTCCGAGAGACAGCACAAGTCTGTGGACTTTCAACACCTCATCATTAAGTTTCCTGCTGCTCAGAACTCTGTTTATTTTCCATCCGTACTCACAGTTCTGACCATTTTCTGCTTTAATTTTAGTAACAAGGACATAACACAGCTTCAGTTACTTAATACATTACATTCTCCCTGCAAAAAGGACTATTTTTGTTAACCGTGAAGTCTATCTTGCTTTTGGTAAGCTGCCAAGTTCTTTATCATTCAAAGCTACTCTAAATACTTCTCAAAATAAACGACTTTATAAGTTTTTGTGTTCACAACTGAATGTTCTTTTCATACTAACTACTTCAGGATGCTTCTAACATGTCTTTCAGAATGAAGGTCACAGCTTAAGAACATTTTCTGAAAGCCATATTTTTCAATCTACACAGTATTAAGCAGGCAAATTCATACAGTACAATCTTGTGCTTTATTATACTAAAATTCACACCGACGTTTGCAATATAGCAGAGCTATATGATCACCTACACTCTGGGTAAGCATTTTAATAAAGGAGTTTTCAAGCAAACATTTATAGCACAATTTCAAAACTGGAATTTACTGAAGCTTCTTTAAGGCCTTTGTTTACACATACACAAATGTAAGCTGAAAGTGTTTCAGAATGAACTGATGGCATGCAGCAGAAAAGGGGCAGTAACTACTTTTTACCTAAGGCAGCATCTTACTGTAGTTCCCCCACTTGGACTATTTTCTATGTTTTGGTTTCCCCATGACGGTTCAAGAAAAGAATAAATCTTGACTAGAAAAAGGATACCAGACCCCCCCCCCCCCCCCCCCACAAAGTGAGAGATGAGTGTGACAGTCACTGGTGAATGCCTTGTGACAACCCAGTCATTTCAGCCTCAACCCAAGAGCTGCATGGAGCCACCAAGTTGGCTCAGCACTAAAAAGGCAAAGGGTTACACGTTACATGCTATGCCAGTCAAGTGGTTAAAAGGAGTGGTAAATTAGGATAGACAACACCCTGGCAATGGAAACTGATTATTGTAATGTGGAATTCCACCTTATTGTTGGGGGAGGAGACAGAGCTTGTAAAACAGGCTGAAGAATTAGCCACCATGTGGTCCTACCTCTACACAGAGAACCAGACTTATTCAAAGTAGAGGAGACAAGGAGAACCAAGGTGTACCTTGCATGTGTGGGTATACTCAGACTTTTTACTCTGTGCCATATCACTAGAAGTTTATGCCAGTAGATGAGAAAATTGTTTCAATGCAAGAGTGCTACGGAAAATAATTGTTGTTTGTGCACGTTCACCAATCCAGAGCATCTTCTCTCGCTGGAGAGCATGGGTAAGGTGACTGATAGAATACCACTTACTGAGGAGGGTAGTAGGAGACAAATTTGTCAGCCAGCAGGTTGGCTATGTCACTCTGCTCAGTGAAGGTGTCATTACTTATTACCAGTTCATCACACTGCTGTGAATTACCTTTGAGGTTTTGAACATAGCTGTAGAAGCCCTTGTGGTTGTCTTAACCCGAGAGGTTATGTTGACCTTGCAACTGACCTTGTTGGATGTAATTAGTCCTCTTAAGTCTCCTGTTTAATTTAATTAGTGAGCTCTTGTCATTATGAGAGTTGCTCTTTCTGATTTTGGTCATAACTTTTTTCCTTTTGCTATAAACCCTGTTAAGATTAGGGATTCAACCAGTGTGGTTTGTTTTGTACTTGCTTCTGGTAGGTACAGGACACTCTATGCAGCCATTTCCATGTTTGTACAGGGATTTTGTGAAAGTACAGTTTTGTACCTACCATAAATGTAGATGTTCGAAGATCCACATTGCTGCAGTCCTTACATATGGGTAGTCCGCTGTCCTCGGTCGGCCCGAATACCAAAGTATAAGGCTGACGTCGGTCAAGGCGCTTAACACTGACATCAGGACGTCAGGGTACAAAAGCGCATGACCGACGTCATTTCCTCAGTCTTTTCTTGCCCCAGATGTCAGAAGGCCCTAACAAGAAAGGCCAAAGCCAAAAACCAGCAAAAACTAACCAACCACCCGTGCACTAACCATATTTACAATATGTACAACACAAACTATACCACCACCTTCAACAACAGAGGGAAGGAGGGAGGGTAATTGGACTGCAGCAATGTGGATCTTCGAACATCTACATTTATGGTAGGTACAAAACTGTACTATGTTCTTCATCTCACATTGCTGCAGTCCTTACATATGGGTAGAATCCCAAAGCAGAGGTAAGGGAGGATGGCAAAACTATAAAGCATTAGGGCTGCCAAAATGCCCTGTAAAATAGCAGTGGCAAATCCAGCCCTAGATTTAGAGTAAAGTGGAAGGTGGTAATGCTTAGAGAAAGTATGCACTGAACTCCAAGTAGCTGCTTCCAAAATATCTTTAGTAGCCACCCCCCTTAAAAAAGCTGTAGAAGTGGCAGTAGCCCTAGTGGAATGAGGCCTAATCCCAGCTGGAACCTCCTTACCATGATGGGAATAACAGAAAGCAATACAAAATCCAATCCACTTAGAAATAGTTTGTTTTGAAACAGGTTTGCCCTGAGAACCCAAAGCAAAAGAAACAAACAACTGCTGAGACTGCCTAAACCCTTTAGTTCTGCTCAAATAATATCACAACTGTCTGTGTATATCCAAAGTGTGCAAAATCCTTTCCCCTTTATTTTGGGGGTTTGCATAAAAAGTAGGCAAATGAATAGTTTGGTTTAAAGCCACACTAGAAACCACTTTAGGCATAAAAGAAGGGTTAGTACGCAAAGACACCCTGTCCTTGTGGAAAATTAAGAAAGGCTCAACTGCCATAAGGGCCTGTAATTCAGAAACCCTTCTCGCAGAGGTAATGGCCAACAAAAAAGCAGTCTTCCATGATAAATATTTCAACTCTGCTGATGCTGCAGGCTCAAAAGGTTGTAGAGTGAGTTTCTCCAACACAAAATTGAGATCCCAAGCAGGAGTAGGAGCTCTACGTGGGGGTCTTATATTCTTTGCCCCTCTAAGGAATTGCTTAAACAAAGGCTGAGAAAATAATGGTGGGTCACAGTCATAATGAGCAGAAATGGCTGCAGCATGAACCTTTATAGAGGAGAAGGACAAACCTTTGTCCAATACCTCAGTAAGGTATTGAAGTGCAACACTTAAATTAGGTTTAGAAACATCAAGGTCCTTTGCTGTACTCCAAAATAAAAATCTCCTCCATTTATCTGCGTAAACTTTCCTTGTACTAGGCCTTCTGGCCTCCAAAATAACATTCAAAACTTGTTGTGGAAGCTGAGACCCTCCAGGGTTTAAAACAGAATATGCCAGGCTGTCAGATGTAGAGAATGAAGTTTGACATTGAGCAAATGACTGTTCTCCTGAGACAGCAGGTGAGGAATCGAAGGCAAAGGCCATGGAGGCTCCGTACCAGACTTCTCAGTAATGGGTACCAGTGCTGTCGAGGCCAATCTGGAGCTATTAAAATCATGTTTGGCTTGTCCTGTCTGACCTTCAGGAGTACCTTTGGGAGGAGAGGCAGAGGTGGAAAGGCATACACGTGAAGATTGCTCCAATTGAATGAGAGAGCATCCACTTTCCAAGCTGTGGGATGAAACCTTTTTGTGCAAAACTTTGGCAGCTGGTAATTTAGTGGAGAAGCGAACAGATCTATGTCTGGAGTTCCCCATAACACTGTCAATCTCTGAAATACATGAGGATCCAATTTCCACTCGTGGGGATCCATAATATGTCTGCTCAACACATCTGCTAAGGAGTTCTGTGCTCCTGGCAGAAACCTTGCCTGAAGATTTAGCTGTAAACTGAGAGCAGTCTCCCACAAAATCATTGCTTGTCTGCACAGAGGATAAGAATGCGTTCCCCTTGCTTGTTGATGTACCACATGACAGTTGTGTTGTCTGTTTGAATCAACACCTGCCCTGGAAGAAGTAAATCCTTGAAAGCTATCAATGCAAATTGGACTGTTAACATCTCCTTCAAGTTGATATGTAGATGTTGAAGTCTGGCAGGCCACGTGTCTTGTACCCATTTTCCGTTTAGATGAGCTCCCCAAGCTTTGTCTGAGGCATCTGTCATTAAAATCTGACTCGCCTCTGGCCGGGTCACAGAGAGTCCCTTGTTTAGGTGACATTCCTGAGCCCACCACAAAAATTCCTTTTGAATGCAAGGTATTATCTGAATGACAGTGTCCAAATCTTGGCAGTGCTGTGTCCATACATTCTTGAGATACCATTGTAGCTTCCTCATATGCAGTTTGGCATTGGGAAGTACCAGAATACAAGATGCCATGAACCCCAAGGCTTGAAGGACTGTCCTTGCAGTCAGCCTGGACTGACGAGACAATTGGTGGAAGTAAAGAGAAAGATTCTTTTGTTTGTCTGGGGTCAAAAAGGCCATCTGGGATGCTGTATTCAGTCTCACACCCAGAAAGCACATGTCCTGAGAGGGTACTAGACTGGACTTTATTTCGTTCACAGAATACCCCAGGCATCTTAACACTGCCATCACATACTGTAGATGATGAAGAAGTTCGTCCTTTTCTTGGGCCAGAATCAGGCAATCGTCCAAATAAGGATAGATTTGTATTCCTCTTAGCCTGAAGAAAGCTACCACTGGAGCCAGAACCTTCGTGAATACTCTGGGCGCAGTAGATAAGCCAAAGGGCAATGCAGAGAACTGATAATGTGAAGTCCCAGCCCGAAAACGCAGATACTTCCTGCAACTGGGCCTGATAGGAACATGAAGGTAAGCCTCCTTGAGATCCAGAGTCACCATCCAGTGATCTTTGCCTAGCAGAGGTAAAAGCTGTTGTAACGTCAACATTTTGAACTTGGGAATGTCCAGATATGTGTTGAGGATAGATAAATACAAAATTGGTCTCCACGTGTTTCCTTTCTTTGGTACTAGAAACAGGCGAGAATAAAATCCTAGGCCCACTTCTGGCAGAGGGACCGGTTGTATGGCCCCTATTTGAAGTAGCAGAGAAATTTGTTTGTGAGCCTCTAGTCTTTGCTGAGGAGGAACGTCCGGCATGCCTTTGAAAGGAGGCAAGGTATGGAAATAAAACTTGTAACCCTGGTGTATGATATCCAATACCCATTTGTCCTTGGTAATCAACATCCAATTTTCCTTGAAGACTGCTAACCTTCCTCCCAAAGGTGCTGCCAGGCAAGAAGGATCTGGCAGCTGAAAAGGTAGGTCATTGGGCCTGTTTACGAAAGGACTGGCCCCTGCCCTCACCCGAAGATTGTGCAGGTGAACTCCCTGTTCTAGGCCGGAAAGAACTCTGAGCTCTCCCCCTACCACGTCTAGATCTACCCCTAGACTGAGAATCATAAGAAGGATACGTCCACCCCTTAGCAGGCCAATTCCTACTAAACTTCGGAGGCTGAACTTGCAAAAAATCTTTAACAGCCTGCATAGACTTAGCCTTGTCTTCCATTTTCTTCAAGACTGACTTCACAGGTGAACCAAACAACACATCAGACTGCAAAGGAGCATCCAAAATCCTTGTCTTAACATGGTCAGATAAATTCTGATCCTTCAGCCAGGCGTGCCTGCGAAGAACTGAGCCAGTGGCAGCCACCCTAGACGAGGCCTGCACAGCATCAAAACCACACTGTAATGAATGCTTACCCACCTGTTCAGAGACATGCACCAAATCTTGTAATTCTTTACACTCAATGCCTTCCGCCAGAGCATCCACCTTAGACTTCAATTGAGAAAGAAGAAAGTTTTGATATTTCAACATATGAAACTGGCAATTCAAGGCCCTCATAGCTAAGGTAGAAGATGTATAGACCTTTTTTCCCCATCTATCCAAAGCTCTGGCTTCTTTATCTAGAGGAACCGGATTTTTACAACAGAGGCCTTGACACCCTTAGGTCCCTGACTAATAGTTTCTGGGTCTGCCCTAGGACTCTTATAAAGATATTTATGAGCCTCAGGCACCCTGTAATACCTATCCGGTTTAACAGGAGCAGGAGGCAAAGAATCAGGATTAAGAGAAGCCTCTGCAAACACATCTTCCACAACATCCAGAACAGGGGTATAGCCAAGGGCCTATGCTGGGGTAACAGCAAAAATTCCCTAAGCCTTTTCCGAGAATCAGAGAAGTCCTGACCTTCCCACTTAAAATGTTCCCTCATAGAATGAAGTGTCTCTGAAAAGAAAAATCCTCTGGAGGAGAAGCAGAAGGAGTGGAATCATCTGCATCAGAATCAGAATAAGGAGAGTACTCCTGCAGGTCTTCAGCTGAAGACTCTGAAACATCGAAGCCTGCTCAAAACTTCCCAACTCTGGCTCCACCCTAGGCCTCTTATCAGGAGGGGCAAAGAACCTCTAATCAGAGTAATCAAATCTTCTGCCATTTTAAGCATGTGCTTCTTAGGCACAGACCCTGCTGAACTAGGAGTGACACCAACAGAAGCTAAAACTGGCCTGCCTCTGGGAGAAGCCTTGGAAACAGAAGGAGAAGGCCTAACCACCCTAGGAAGGGAGGGGAGTACAGTAACTTGAGAAGCCCCTTCAGCCTGACCTGTCTCCTGAGAGACCACCTCCTGCAAAATCAAAGTCTCCCCTGAGACTCCAGAGAGGTCTCCGTCGGAACCACCGGTTCCACTGAAGCCTCTAAAGAACCGGCGTCCGAACAGACGACTCATCTTGCCTGGGTTTAACTGCTTTGTCTTTGCGCTTCTTCGCAGAAGCGGGCGCCGGAGAATCCGACGGCATATTATAATTGCACCGCTTCCCAAAGACCAGCCTAGCACAATCTAACCTCCGCTTAATAGTGCGTTTATTGAACCTAGCACAAAAGCGACACCCAACAACGTCGTGCTCAGGCCCCAGACAAGGAATACACAAAGAATGATAATCTCTATGCGGTATCTGTTTCCCACAAGAAATACAGTTATTCACTTTCTGACATCCGGTAAAACACTGAGGCAAGAAAAAACCAAAATATTCCCCAACGGGGTACTTAGCCAACTTGGATTCGGTCTGAAACTCCGAATTCGAAAAATTTCAGAACGCCGAACGGCACTTGCAACGCTGCTTCTGCATCGGACCATGCGGCAAAAAAGACTGAGGAAATGACGTCGGTCATGCGCTTTTGTACCCTGACGTCCTGATGTCAGTGTTAAGCAACTTGACCGACGTCAGCCTTATACTTTGGTATTCGGGCCGACCGAGGACAGCGGACTACCCATATGTAAGGACTGCAGCAATGTGAGATGAAGAACATCTATTCTGCATGGACTGTTGTGAACTTGGGGTCAGACCCTTATTGAACTTTGACAAAATGTTGCTCAACTGGATGTAGTTTGCTTTAGAGTAGTTTCTAACAGGTTTTGCTGGGTTTTTCAAGTTGATTTTTATTTAAAACGAGACAGCTTTGTGATCTGACCTCATCAGTGAGAGCATGACAGGGGGAGGGGGTATTGGGAAGGACTCTATCTAGGGTAATCTGCACATGGATGAACTCCACAGCACCATCCTGTTTAACCAACCCTGAGGCATATTTGTTGCTAATGTAGATCGAAACACCTCCACCTATAGTCTCCGTCTGTGCAGCTGATAGTCTAAATGTGTGGAAGGCACTGTAGCCTTGCACTGCCGGAGTACTTTCTTTGGCTTTAAACCATGTCTCAGTAATGGCACAGATGTCTGTATTTTCCAGAATGAGGGTAGCTTGTAGGGTGTGGAGTTCTTGTTATGGTTCCTAGCACAGAAAAGTAACACCTTCAGATTCCTTTGGGTTTTATTTGTTGTGTCAGTAGGTTTGTCACTGTAACATTGACTAAAAAGCTTCTAAGCGGTGGATAAAGTTTTAGTCAAATGCTGGAAACCTAGCAGGAACTGGTGCAGGCCATCTTTGGCAAAGCAACATGGTCTACTACTGAACATGTCCTCCCAGGCTGACAGATATTGAATTCTCCTGGACTGACACCAGAAACTATGCCAGTGCCATCATCCTTGGTAAAGGCAGAATAGTGCTCAATTCAAGGCATATACCGGTCAGAGACATTCAGAGAAGTCCATAATCTCTTTCTTTATGTAGTCAAGAGAGGTACATCTCAGGTTATTTCTGCCCACATGGACTATAACAGAATCATACTTGTATCTGTGGTGCAAAGACTTGAGTGTGTGTGTAACATGGTGGATCCCGGCTCCAGATAATGAGTGTAATCTTCTTGCTCAGACTGATTAGTGGGGTATCTGTGTGTCACAATGGAGTACCCTATGACAATAGTCCTGGTTAAACTGTTTGCTTGCCTTATGGGCTTTGTTTTCAGGGGTCAGTTGGGTGTAGTCTTATGTGTAGTGTTTGGTTCTGTTTTGGTGTCTGCTTTACAGATTGCCGAGTATGAGCATTTCAGTTTGCAGGCTTAGGAGATCTTTGAGGTTTGGGGAAGATTGATTTTTAGCTGCTTAGCATAAGATGGTCAGTGTGTGTGGTGGACTCTGTGTAGTGGATGCAGTGTGTGTGTGCTTCTTGACAGTCTTGTTTGTAAGCGAGATGTTTGCCTATAACGAAGTTGTGTATGTACATCTCTCCCATACTGTACTGATTTCTTTAAGGATTAAAAGGCTGTCTTTGTACACAAGACAATTGCTACTTTGTCTCAGGATGCCTATATCTACCAAGCTGGTTACCAGGACATTTGGAAATTGCATAGCCCTGTTGTCCACACCTGTATTAGGGTAGACTGTTAGGGTTTAAGGACTAGGTTTTACCAATGTTTCCTTGTCCCTACGGTTACGAGCAAGAGTTGAATAGTGCGACCATATGGTATTAGATATTAAGATATGGCATCAGTGCTATCTAATACACAAGACAGTTGGGTCTGAGCTTAACTCCATGCAATGCTCCAATTACAGGTTACACTGCTAGTGTTCGTTTTATAGGGAAACTTAACTGTCCAGGTGCTTGCGTTTGTACAGGGCATTGCCAAACTGCCACTGCATGGTGAGCAGCCCTGTGCAAATGAGCCTAATTTACAGAAGCAGAAATTAAAGTAAAATCTAACTCCTGAGACTCTGACCAATAAAAAAACTATGATTTCAGCCCCTCTGAAGTGCTTCCCAGCTCAAGTAGAACAGACGAACACCTTCTGCCACAAGATGGATAAACCAAGTCTTCTTAATGTAAAAGCACAGCAAAAAGGACCCTCAAGTGCAATGCAACAAATAAAACAACTTATTCTCTAGCTAAATCATCTCTCTACAAGGAGATGCCAAAACTAAACAGTTCAAGTAAAAAAAAAAAGAAAAGGAGAAAAAGTGATTTGTAGCACAAAATGCACTTTAAATGCTCAACAAATTGCAAAATACAAGCAGCAATCACTTAAATACTGAAAAACAAGTGCAATAACAGAGTCAGAGAATTTATCTTTGCGTGGATGGCATTGGATTCACTGGAAACACTTCTTGAACCAAAGGTAAATACCTAATGTTTGCTGAGTTCTGTAGAAGTTTGATTTCCTAGATGTAGATGGGGAATCCAGTGTTCATGCTATGGGTGGAGGTGCATGGCTGCTTGAATACCTCTTGCAGATAAGGAAGGGAAGGAAAGTACAGTTTTGTACCTACCATAAATGTAGATGTTCGAGGATTCCCTTGCTGCAGTCCTGACAATTGGGTATAGTCCGCGTCCCAGTCGGCCCGAATACCAGAGTATAAGGCTGACGTCGGTCATGGCGCCTTAGACTGACGTCAGTACGTCAGGGTACTAATGCGCATGACCGACGTCATTTCCTCAGTCTTTTCTTGCCCCAGATGTCAGAAGACCCAAAAGACAAGTCCCAAAACAACCTGCACCAAAAACATGTACAATATATACAGTAATATATACAAAAATATAAGCATGTAAACTCACCTACACAACCACCCTGAAACACAGAAGCGAAGGAGGGAGTGTAAATTGGACTGCAGCAAGGGAATCCTCGAACATCTACATTTATGGTAGGTACAAAACTGTACTATGTTCTTCGTCTTCCCTTGCTGCAGTCCTGACAATTGGGTAGAATCCCAAAGCAGAGGTAAGGGAGGCTGGCAAATTATAAAGTAGCAGGAGCTGACAACATGCCTTGTAAAACAGCTGTGGCAAAACCAGCTCTAGTCTTAGAGTATATAGGCAGGTGATAATGCCTAGAGAAAGTATGCACTGAACTCCAAGTAGCTGCTTCCAGAATATCCTTAGTTGCCACCCCCCGTAGAAATGCTGTTGAAGTGGCAGTAGCCCTAGTGGAATGAGGCCTAATCCCAGCTGGAACCTCTTTGCCATGATGGGAATAACAAAATGCAATGCAAAAGCCAATCCACCTAGAAATAGTTTGTTTTGACACAGGCTTGCCCTGTGAGCTTAAAGCAAAAGAAACAAGTAACTGCTGAGACTGTCTAAAATCTTTAGTCCTGCTCAAATAATAACGCAATTGCCTGTGTACATCTAAAGTGTGCAAAATCTTTTCCCCTTTATTTTGAGGATCTGCAAAAAACGTAGGCAAATGAATAGTTTGGTTTAAAGCCACACTAGAAACCACCTTAGGCATAAAGGAAGGATTAGTACGTAATGATACCCTGTCCTTATGGAAAATCAAAAAGGGCTCTACTGCCATAAGGGCCTGCAACTCAGACACCCTTCTTGCAGAAGTAATAGCCAACAGAAAAGCAGTCTTCCATGACAAATATTTCAATTCAGCAGTAGCTGCAGGCTCAAAAGGTTGTAGAGTAAGTTTTTCCAACACAAAATTGAGATCCCAAGCAGGAGTAGGAGCTCTACGTGGGGTCTTATATTCTTTGCCCCTCTAAGAAACTGCTTGAACAAAGGATGCGAAAACAAAGGTGGGTCACAATCATAGTGAGCTGAAATTGCTGCAGCATGAATCTTTATGGAAGAGAAAGACAAACCTTTGTCCAATAATTCAGTAAGATATTGAAGAGCCACACTCAAATTAGGCTCTGAAATCTCCAAATTCTTTGCTGTACTCCAAAATAAAAATCTCTTCCATTTTTCTGCGTACACTCTCCTAGTACTAGGCCTTCTAGCTTCCATAATCACATTTAAAACTTGTTGAGGAAGCTGAGACCTACCATGCTTCAACACAGAATATGCCAAGCTGTGAGATGAAGAGATGGAAGCTTGACATTGAGCAGATGACCGTCCTTCTGAGATAACAGATGAGGAATCAGAGGCAAAGGCCATGGAGGCTTCTTTACAAGACTCCTTAGAAGTGGGTACCAGTGTTGCCGAGGCCAATCTGGAGCTATCAAAATCATCCTTGGCCTGTCCAGTCTGACCTTTAGTAATACCTTTGGAAGAAGAGGTAGAGGTGGAAAGGCATAGACATGAAGGTTTTTCCAACTGAAAGACAGAGCATCCACTTTCCAAGCTGTGTGATGAAACCCCTTTGTGCAATACTTTGGCAGCTGGTGGTTTAGTGGAGAAGCGAACAGATCTATGTCTGGAGTTCCCCATGACACTGTCAATTTCTGAAATACATGAAGATCCAGTTTCCACTCGTGGGGATCCATGATTTGTCTGCTTAATACATCTGCTAGGGAGTTCTGTGCTCCTGGCAGAAACCTTGCCTGAAGAGTCAGTTGCAGGCTTAACGCAGTCTCCCATAGAATCATTGCTTGCCTGCATAGAGGATAAGAATGTGTTCCCCTTGCTTGTTGATGTACCACATGACAGTTGTGTTGTCTGTCAGAATCAACACCTGCCCTGGAAGAAGTAACTCCTTGAACGCCATCAATGCAAACTGGACTGCTAACATCTCCTTCATGTTGATATGTAGATGCTGTAGTCTGGCAGGCCACTTGTCTTGTATCCACTTTCCATTTAGATGAGCTCCCAAGCAGTGTCCGAGGCATCTGTCGTTAAAATCTGACTCGCCTCTGGCCGGGTCACAGAGAGTCCCTTGTTTAGGTGACATTCCTGAGCCCACCACAAGAATTCCTTTTGAAGGCAAGGTATTATTTGAATGACAGTGTCCAAATCTTGGCAGTGCTGTGTCCATACATTTTGAGATACCATTGCAGCTTCCTCATATGCAGTTTGGCATTGGGAAGCACCAGAATACAAGATGCCATGAACCCTAATGCTTGAAGGACTGTCCTTGCAGTCAGCACGGACTGATGAGATAGTTGATGGAAGTAAAGTGACAGACTCTTTTGTTTGTCCGGGGTTAAAAGGCCATCTGGGCTGCTGTATTCAGTCTCACACCCAGAAAGCACATGTCTTGAGAGGGTACTAGACTGGACTTTATTTCGTTCACAGAATACCCTAGGCATCTTAGCACTGCTATGACATATTCCAGATGCTGTAGAAGGTGTTCCTTTTCTTGAGCCAGAATCAGGCAGTCGTCCAAGTAAGGATAAATTTGAATGCCTTGAAGCCTGAAGTAAGCTATCACTGGAGCCAGAATCTTTGTGAATACTCTGGGCGCAGTAGATAAGCCAAAGGGCAATGCAGAGAACTGATAATGAAAATCTCCAGTTCGAAACCGCAGATACTTTCTGCAACTTAGCCTTATGGGCACATGAAGGTAAGCTTCCTTGAGATCCAAAGTTACCATCCAGTGATCCTTGCCCAGCAGAGGTAACAGTTGCTGTAACGTCAACATCTTGAACTTGGGAATGTCCAGATAAGTGTTGAGGATAGATAAATCCAAAATTGGTCTCCACGTGTTCCCCTTCTTTGGTACTAGGAACAGGCGAGAATAAAATCCGAAGCCCCTTTCTGACACAGGAACTGGCTGAATAGCCCCTATCTGGAGTAACTGAGAAACCTGCTTGTGAGCCTCTTTTCTTTGTGGAGGAGGAACATCTGGCATGCCTTTGAAAGGGGGCATTGTGTGGAAATAAAATCTGTACCCGTGATGAATGATATCCAGCACCCATCTGTCTTGAGTGATTAAATCCCAATTTTCTTTGAAAAGAGACAATCTTCCTCCCAAAGGAGCTGCCAGACGAGAGTCCACTGGCAGCTGAAAAGGCAGGTCATTGGTTCTGCTTACGAAAGGACTGACCCCTGCCCTCACCAGAAATCTGAGCAGGTGAACTGTCTGATCTAGGCCTAAACGAACCTTGAGCCCTGCCCCTACCACGTCTAGACCTACCCCTAGACTGGAAACCATAAGCAGGATATGTCCACCCTTTAGCAGGCCAATTTCTACTAAACTTCGGAGGCTGCACCTGCAAAAAATCTTTAACAGTCTGCATAGACTTAGCTTTGTCCTCCATTTTCTTTAAAACTGCTTCCACAGGCGGTCCAAACAACACATCAGACTGTAAAGGAGCATCCAAAATCCTGGTCTTAACATGCTCAGCTAAATTCTGATCCTTCAACCATGCATGTCTGCGAAGAACAGAACTAGTAGCAGCCACCCTCGAGGAGGCCTGAACAGCATCAAAACCACACTGCAAAGAATGCTTACCCACTTGTTCAGACACATGAACCAAATCCAGCAATTCTTTACACTCAATACCTTCCGCCAAAGCATCCACCTTAGATTTCAATTGTGAAAGGAGATAATTCTGATATTTCAGCATATGAAATTGACAATTCAACGCCCTCATGGCTAGAGTGGAAGAAGTATATACTTTCTTACCCCACCTATCCAAAGCCCTTGCCTCTTTATCAGAGGGTACAGGATTTTTAACCACAGAAGCTTTAACACCTTTAGGCCCCTGAGAAACAGTTTCTGGGTCCGCCCTGGGACTCTTAAACAAATACTTATGAGCTTCGGGCACCCTATAATACCTATCAGGCTTAACAGGAGCAGGAGGCAAGGAATCAGGGTTCAGAGAAGCCTCTGCAAAACATCCTCCACCACATTCAACACAGGAGGAATAGCTAAGGGCCTATGCTGGGGCAAAACAAGAATTCCCTAAGCCTTTTCTGGAGTCAGAGTAATCTTGGCCTTCCCATTTAAAGTGCTCCCTCATGGAGTGAAGAGTCTCTGAAAATGAAAAATCCTCAGGAGGAGAAGCTGAAGGAGTGGAATCATCCACATCAGAATCAGAATAAGTAGGAAACTCTTGCAAGTCTTCCACAGAAGACTCTGAAGCCTGTGAACACTGTTCAAAACTATCAAACTCCTGTTCCACCCTAGGCCTCTTATCAGGTGGGGCATAGAACCTCTAATCAGAGTAATCAAATCTTCTGCCATTTTAAGCATATGTTTCTTAGGCACAGAGCCGAAATGCTAGGAGAAGCCCCTACAGAAACTGAACTTGGCCTTCCTCTAAAAGAAGCTTTGGCAACAGAAGGAGAGGCCCTAACTACCTTGGGAAGAGAGGGAAGAACAGTTACCTGAGAAGCCCCTCAGCCTGGCCTACCTCCTGAGAGGGCACATCCTGTAACAGTAAAGTATCTGCCTGAGACTCCATAGAGACTCCTGGCAAAACCTCTGGCTCCCTGAGCCTTCTAAAGGACCGGCGTCCGGGACTGCCGGTTCCTCACCCATAGACTTCACTGTTTTGTCCTTGGGCTTCTTAGTTGAAGCAGGCGTCGTAGCATCCGACGGCATAGTATAATTGCAACGCTTCCCAAACACTAACCTAGCACAATCAAGCCTCCTCTTAATAGTGCGCTTGTTAAATCTAGCACAAGAGCGGCAACCAACAATGTCGTGCTCAGGCCCTAAACAAGGTATACACAATGTATGATAATCCCTATGCGGTATCTGCTTCCCACAAGAAATACAGTTATTCACTTTTTCTGACATCCGGTTAAATACTGAGGCAAGAAAAACCAAAATGTTCCCAACGGGTTACTTAGCCAACTCTGTATTCGGTCTGAAACTCCGGTTTCGGAAAATCTCAGAACGCCAACCTGCACTCGCAAAATTGCTTCTGCATCGGACCATGCGGCAAAAAAGACTGAGGAAATGACGTCGGTCATGCGCATTAGTACCCTGACGTACTGACGTCAGTCTAAGGCGCCATGACCGACGTCAGCCTTATACTCTGGTATTCGGGCCGACTGGGACGCGGACTATACCCAATTGTCAGGACTGCAGCAAGGGAAGACGAAGAACATCAACCCCTTTGGGTCATCTCATTTTTATGTCTCCTCCCTGGTGCTTTTCCAGGTGCATGTGGGGATTATGGATCAAAATGTAAAATCTCAAACCGTCTCAGCTGCCTGAATGATAGCCCCTCCTGCTCATGTAGTGTATGACGGACATAGTTGGTGGGGAACGATGGGGAGGAATAGTTCTTGATCTGGACAAGCACAGTCAAGAAATGTCCACAGTGAAAACCATATTCAAATGCAAGGGTGTTCATAAAGTTATTTGCTAACAAAGCACCTTGGACCAAAGGTCAGTTTTTTTATGTGCATTACCCCCAACTGCCTGTTGATCAATGCCCTCCAAGCCAACTGGCATATATATGGTCCACAACATGTGGCCATAGGCTGACTAGGAGGGACTATAATTCAGATAGCAGAGGTGGATTGAGATTATCAAAAACAATATAATAAGAGTTAAACGAATTTCAATTTTTGCTGCCTTCTTTAAAAGTCATGCACTGATGTTTGCACTTCTCAATGTCAAAACTTTGTCATGCAGGCTGCATAACTGTATATATAGGCCTTGTTTGTTTCATGCAAGTTCTTTGTAATTTGTACAGGTGGCCATTTCCCATTGGGCATTATTCTACATTATTGCAATTTTACACACATGCACACAGTAGCATAGCTAGAGCGGAGTGAAAGGCGCAACTGCCTTGGGTGCAAAATGTGTTGGAGGGGGGGGAGTGATCGGACAATCCAAATCTCTCTTCAGTGCATTACCAGCTATTAAAAGCTGGTACTGCATTTGCAGTCAAACCTGTGCACTGTAGTACTCTGTGTATCATCTAAACTGTACATCATAGCAAAAAAAAAAATTCCTCCTTAACTAAAACCGGAGCACTATAGCACTTCATGCAGTGTATAAGCAGCAGCAACTACTCGCTACATTTGTAGCGAAAAGTTTGCTACAGTTTAAAGAGAAAAAATAAATTTTTATACTAAAAACTTAAGCACCATAGCACTCTGCCAGGGTATAAACTGGAGTAAATACAAAATATGAAACACCAAAGTATACTACTATAATCGACTGCACCAAAGAGACAAAACAAAGCTTACATTATATGTTACTTCAGTAATGTGCAAAATATAGAAAGGAATACAAACAGTCAGGCGAAGAAAACACTGCCACATGTTACTTGAGTTTAGCTGGAGAAGAGACAGCATTTCCTCAACACACCCACCACCCATGCTAAACTATTCCACATCCAAGGTCAAACCATTTTGGAAGAAAAGTGAATGCCTGGTATTGCAGCAAAATGATATACCTTACTTCCTCAAATCAAGTGCAGTCTTAGTGATACAGTACATTAGTTTTGGGGTGGGGAGTCTCCCCTGCATTATTTTATTAGCATTTCTGATGCCTGAATCAACTTATGTTTAGCAAGGTAATTTTGGTTAGTTTGTGTCTGGCATTATGCTGTTTGTCCATGTCATTATGGATGGTGGTAGTTTTTCATGGGTTCTTTATAACAGTCAGATTCAACTCTACAGCAAATCATAAGTGTATAGAGTTATGCACAAGTATAATGTATGGCTATAAAATGGAAACCTGCATTTCTACAGCCTTACAGATGAACTTCCTTATAACAAGTATCACATGAAACATGAAAAGAAAACCAAGAAGCCCTTGCTAAGCATGCTGTTACAGTTCATGTGAGTAGGCTGTCATTAGTAACCTCAGGGTCACTACTTTTTTGTCCAACATACTGATATGTTTCTTGGCCTTTTGGTCAAGATCAAGTGTAGTGGTCTTCTGATCAAAAATTCTAACAACAAGCACCATCCAAGTGGTTAAATTTAAAGTAAAAGAAATTTGCAACTATTTTAATGTAGTCCATAAAGACATTTCAAACTGGCTACCAGGAGTAACACTGTCATCTATACAAGGTCTGATAGGACATTGAGATGACGCACTTTTGTGGCATTCTCATACACATAATATGGTCAGCAACAATCAGCTTAAACACAATCTAAAAATGAAAAGGTCCTACCTTCTCTGATAGCTGTGCAGGGGGCTCCCTCTTCATGTTCTAACCGAATTTCCTTTAATGCTACAAGATTATCTGTGAGTTTGCTTCTTCCCTTGTATACAGTTGCATATGTGCCCTTGGAAACAAATATAACAAAAGTTCATGCTTTCAGGGCACAAAGTCAAAATGCAATTACATTAAGTTTGCCTCTCTGGTGACCATCTTTTCACATGATTTCCAAAGGAAGCCTGTTTGACTTTTAATACTTCTATTTACAGACAGGGTTCTGAAAGGAGCAGTTTAAACCAACAGTGTCAAAAAACTGTAACACATGCAGTGCATCTTATTCTGTGATTATATTAATGGAATTTCTGTACAAAGTATATTAAAAAAATGTTTTGTAATACTAGGTACTTCGCAATTTGCTTTTAGAATTTTACAGTTTCTGTTTTTGAACCATTGTCTTCTTCAGAATACTACTAACTGTACTTACTCAGCTATTTATCAACTTGCTCAACACAATGAATAAAAATCAGAACAATCTGTTCAGATGAGAATATCACAGGAAGCTGTCGCAAAGAAACTGACTTAAAAGTTAAACTAACTAACTATACGAGCTACTTAAAGTCAACATTCCAACTCAAATCTTCCAAGTACAAGAGATAAGAAAAGAACTACTTTCGCAAAGAGGGGAAAGGTCTCCTTCTCATGCTGTCAGTCAAAAAAAAAACAAAGCAAAAAAAAATGTATACAATTGTTACTACACAACAGCTGATAAGGAGGTCATCATCCAGGCAGAAATCAGGGGTGGTTTGTGGTTTTTCCATGTTCTCCCTGGCTTTAACCTCAGCCTTACCCAGCCAGAAGAAGGGATGTGCAATGCAGCATCTGGAGAGGATATCCCCTCACTTCCCCAAGGGGCATTCCTCTAATAAATGCTGTCACGAACAGCATGAGTGGTGGACACTCTAGTCTCCATCAGGACTAGGGTTGCCAACTGTCCAGAATTCTTCCGGACTGTCCAGAATTAAGGGACACTGTCCGGAAGAACGGAAAATGCCTGTGTTGTCCGGAAAAAATGGCGCACTGTGCACATTTTCGTTTAGTTTAAAAAATTACATTTTTTTTTTTTTTTAGGGGCGTTCTTTAAGAACACCCTTTGCGGCCATTTGCAGATGACGAAAACAGTGTCTTTGCGAGTTGCGACTGTTTACGTCTGTCTACTCACTGTCTTCTGCGCGAGCGGAATTTGAATTATAAAGATGACGGACTGTATGCTGAAAAGCCCCAGGCAAAGCACGAGTTCGGCTGGTGTTTCCTCTGAGTTTTCTCTAATCCAACACTGTGGCACATGCAAGTTTCGTCCCCCCCCCCCCAGCTCATACTGTGTTGTATTTTAATGGGGCAGGGTGCTGCAGTCCTGAGTATGTCCTCCTATGATGCCTAGTAGTAACTATGCACCTGTTTTCAGTTTGCCATCCATTTCCTATTGCAATATTACCGGCAGCTTACCATTTTTTAACGTAACATAGGCAATCAATTCTTCAAGGGCAGCATGCATTGATTTGCAGATGAAACACTGAAATATAAAATTGTTTGCTAGCAGCAACTTTTCATTAGTTGCAGATCTCTTTAATGTGGAATTATTTAGATGATGTTTTACTTCTGCAGAGATTGTGCATATTGACTGATATTGGTGGATTTTAATGACATAAGTATGAGTGGCCATTTATGGTTGAAATGTTCTGAATTGGGCAGTTTTGTCATTTGGTTCATGTGTTTTGTTTCAATGCTTACTGGCAAAATGTTTACAACTATAAATTTAACACACAGTCTAACAAGTGGTGCTGTTACTGTCATCACATCATCACTGTCAAAAATAATAAGGCTTGTTGAGGGCAATGTGTTTGTGTGTGTGTCTAAAAGCTGCAAGCTGAACGTTATATGTTTTTCATTTGCTTATCAATGAGAAATCAGAAGTGTACAGAAAAGTATCTACCATTGTTGAGGGGTAGTTGATATATGAAAATAGCACCTATAGTATTACTTCTGCCTGATTACTGATGAGGCTTGCTGGGCAGCAGTGTCTGTCAAAGAGCAATATGGCTATATTATTTATGTGAAGACTTCACTGTCACATCTGATGTACCCTCTCTAAAGGGGCATGCATAGCCATCTGGAACAGTATGTATGTGGGTGTTCTGTACTCAAGTACCCTATTAGAACTCTCTGGATTTTTAGTGTGAATTGGTTTAAGGGAACTAACATATGGCCATTTTCATACGGTTAACATATCCAACATTTTAGAGGATTGTGTTGCCACAGCCTGGCAATATATATGCTATTTAAGTATATCAGTAATATGCCAGTTTTGTTTCATTAGAGATTCTACATGAGCATGAGCGTACCAGTCTTAAAGTTGTGATGGCTGCTAATTCACGTCAGCTAGCTGTTAGTATGTATTAAAATTTAATACAATCAGGAAGGCAAGTCAAAGAACTTTTGCTTGGCTTTAAAAATGTGTGCAAGGGGCCTAGGATTTGAAAAAACCCAAAGGTAAACTTAATCCACCACTGGCCAAATGTATTTTCTTTGAATGTAGGTTTCAATGCTGTTTCAGTGAATGTGAGTTTTAAAGGCAAAGAAGTATTAAAGCTATGTCTGTTTATGAGAGACTGTACTGCTTGTTTAGCAAATGGCTATTAGTGTTTGTGCTGTAAAATTCGAAATAAAAGTTTTACATTAAATCCAAGTATCTGTAATCATTGTAGAAGTAAAGCCGAAAACAGTATGCACACAGAGTTTTGAACAGTATTTATGGCAACTTAGGAGAAATGTCGAGATAGCCAAGTAATGGGACACCGGAATGGCTGCGTGTGTGTGTGTGTGTGTGTGTGTGTGTGTGTGTGTGTGTGTGTGTGTATGGGGGGGGGGGGGTGTACCACATGCGTGGGGGGTACCGCATTTTCCTTTCATGTACATGTCCAGAATTTTTGACATGAAAAGTTGGAAACCCTAATCAGGACAATCTCACCACCCAGTGCATCTCCTGTATGCACTCAACCTCCCCCCTTTCCTGGGAGATAACAGTAATCCATAACAAGTCATTACTTCCATCTTCCTGCCTGGCTCATCTAGTGTTGGGATTGCTAATCGAACCTCACTCACCTGAATTGTAATTGGTGCTCTAGCCCTCTGTGAAACAGAGTCAGTTCTGCAGGGTGGTGCATTAGCTGTCAAATCTCTTTGTGAAGCTGGGCTGTTACCACATTTGTTAAACATTTCATTGACAGTTTTTTTAATATTCATATAAATTCATCACTTACACAGATTTTCATTTTTAATTTTCCAAAGTTTAAATCTTCTTCATAAAACCAGTTTCTTTAAAATGTCATAATCTAAAATCCAACTACACACTTTAGTTAGAATAGACTTTGTGTCTATATGCATTTTAAAACTCTTCCTGATGTTCTCATTTATTAATCTTGTACAATTACTATCAATTAGCTTCTACTTAATGAATCCCATGTCTCTAAAATCGTACTTTAATTCACACATTTGCATCCACTCTCACTATTTGATTGCAATGTTCTAGCCCTCATTTCTTTGCTTATTACATGCTCAACCACCACCAAGAATTCCATCAACTGTGGGCAATGAATTGCTTTCCATTTGTTTCCAACATTTCTTGCAATTACTAGTGCTGACCACAAGAGATTACAATGATCCAGTTTCATTTACTGTGAACTGGAGCACTTTGCCTGTCCATAGGTCATGTAACAAATAGCTGTTTTCTGTATTCTTGTTTCACATTCATATTGTGTGCATTCCCACTCATTTTTATTTACAATTTATTAACCGGGTTAGTCCCACTAGGCCAAAAGGCCTCTTTTCAGGGAGATCTGAGGTGATATTCATACAGACTACAGAAAATTTGGCCAGGGCACAGAGGGACTTTCCCTGCTCATACATACATACAAAAAGCAAGACAAAATATGTAAAAAAAAAAAAAAAAATGTGGACAGATTGAGACTACTGAGCATGTATTTTTAAAATGTGATAGTTAATTTGTGGAAAGAAATATGTGAACATAACAGGGTGAAAAGTTTGATAACATTTAGCAAATAAATATGGACATAATAGAATTTGGTTATTATGGTGCATGAAAACAGGATGAAGTACAAAAAATAGCCAGAGTAATATTTTATGTTTCATGGACTATATGAAAAGTACAGCTGTGTACAATTACCATAAATGTAGATTTTCGAGTGTATTCACTGTTGCAGTCATTACATTTGGGGTAATCTGCTGGCAGGTTGCCCTCAGTCGGCCTGAATTCCAAAGTATTGGGTCCTGAGTCGGTTGCTGTCTCTTCTTCCATGACATCAGGTCGTCAGGGGTATAAAATATGCAGCCAACGCCATTTTCTTTAGTTTTTCTTGCCCCCGATGTCAGGAGTCCCCAAAAGGTAGCAATTTATATATATATATATATATATATATATATATATATATATATATATATATGTATATACACATGGATCAATAGAAATTTTACCTTCATCTACAAGCAAATACACCACATAAGTTGTAGAAGATAGAGAAGGAAAGATAAACTCCAGAAGGACAGGGGGATGGCGGGAGGGTAACCTGGACTGCAACAACGAATACACTTGAACATCTACATTTATGGTAAGTGGACACAACTGTGAAATGTTCTTCGTGTTTCACTTTTGCAGTCATTACATTTGGGTAGAATCCCAAAGCTGTGGTTGGGGGGTGGAGCTAAACAGCATTAGGAGTGGTTATAAGGCCCTGCAGAACTGCAGTGGCAAAGCCTGCTCTGGATTTAGAGTAAAGAGGCAAATGATAATGCTTTGTAAAGGTGTAAAGGTGTGAACAGAACTCCAAGTAGCAGCCTTTAGAATGTCTTTTGTTGGTACTCCCCTTAGGAAAGGCTGCTGAAGTAGCTGCAGCTCTGGTTGAATGAGACCTAATGCCCTTGGACACAGGTTTACCATGGTGTAAGTAGCAGAAACGGATGTAGTGGCTTATCCACTTTGAAATTGTCTGCTTTGAAATAGCCTTTCCCTCTGATCCTGCTGCATGTCACTAGTAATTGTTCAGATTTTCTTAGAGCTTTAGTCCTGCTTAAGTAGAATCTTAGTTGTCTGTGTACGTCCAAGGAAAGCAGAATTCTCTCGCCCTTGTTCTGTGGATTTGGATAAAAGGTTAGTAGATGAACTGTTTTGGTTAAGAGTCAGACTGGAAACCACCTTATAAAAAAGTAGGATTTGTCCTCAGGGATACCCTGTCTGGGTAAAATATGATAAAAGGCTCGATAGCCATGAGGGCTTGTAGCTCTGAAACTCTTCTTGCGGAAGTAATTGCTAAAAGCAGAGCTGTTTTCCATGATAAGAACTTTATATCAGCGGTAGCAGCTGGTTCAAATGGAGGCAGGGTGAGCTTTTCCAACACAGAATTGAGGTCCCATGCAGGCAATGGTGATCTTCTAGGAGGCCTTACATTTTTGGCTTCTCTAAGATACTGCTTTAGTAAAGGATGAGAAAAGATTTGTGGCTCTGTATTGTAATGAGCCGAAATGGCAGAAGCATGGATTTTAACTGATGAGAAAGATAGGCCTTTGTCAAGCATCTCAGTTAAGTATTGCAATATCTGAGGAATATTTGGGTCTGCTGTATCAGTTCCTTGTGTTTGATTCCAAGCACAGAATCTCTTCCATTTGTCAGCATAGGATTTTCTAGTACTAGGCCTTCTGGCTTCCAAAATGACATCCATCACAGCTTTACTGAGAGGTGTTGTTTGTATGACTACATGATCAGCCATGCTGCCAGGTTCAGAGTCTGTAGTTGATAGTGCAGGATCTGATTGTTTTGCTGGGACAGTAGTTGTGGTCTTAGAGGCAAGGTCCAAGCTGGGTATTGAGACAAGTTCCTTAGGACTGGGTACCAGTATTGGCGGGGCCAGTCTGGGGCAATTAGTATCATCTTTGGTTTCTCTTGTCTGACTTTTAGGAGGACCTTGGGGAGAAGAGGCGGCGGAGGAAAGGCATAAACTGAGAGGTTGTTCCAACTGAAGGATAGGGAGTCCACTTTCCATACTTGTCTGTGATAAGTCCTTGTGCAGAATCTTTTCAATTGATAATTTTAAGGAGAGGTAAATAGATCTATGTCTGGGCTCCCCCATTTCTCTGTTATCATGCTGAAGACTTGTGAATTTAGTTTCCACTCGTGAGGGTCCATAAGGTTTCTGCTTAAATAGTCTGCCAGAGTGTTTTGTTTTCCTGGCAGGAATTGTGCTTGAAGATGTATTTCGTAGGTCAAAGCTGTGTTCCACAGTGTCATGACTAATCTGCAGAGTGGGTATGAGTGTGTGCCCCCTTGCTTGTTTATATACCACATGACTGTGGTGTTGTCCGTCTTTATCAGTACTTGTCCTGGATGAAGTAATACTTGAAGGCTGTTAGGGCATTTTGAACAGCTAGCATCTCTTTCTGGTTGATATGCAGATGCATTTCTTTTGGTGACCATATGCCCTATGCATCTTCCTGCCATGTGGGCCCCCCAGGCATAATCTGATGAGTCTGTTGTGATGGTTTGGCTGGCAGGGGGTAGAATGAATGGCAGTCCAATGTTTTGGTGACATGCCTTTGCCCACCATAGAAACTCCTGCTGCAGGCAGGGAATGAGAGGAATCATTGTTTCCAGACTGTGAGAATGTTGACTCCATAAACTTTTTAGGTACCATTGAAGTTTCCTCATATGCAGTCTTGCATATGGAAGCAGCAGTATGCAGGATGCCACGAAGCCCACAGCCTGCAGAATTTGGCTTGCAGAAGACTGGGGTTTTGTTGCCATCAGAGTTTGAAGTAAGTAGTCAGTTGCCTTTGTTTGTCTGGCATGAAGTAAGCCATCTGGACAGTTGTATTCAAGCTTGCACCCAGGAATGTTATCTTTTGAGAGGGTACCAGTTGTGATGGCATGTTAGAAGCCTTTTCACAAACGCCAGATGTCGAAGAAGAATGTCCTTGTTCTCTGCTTGAATGAGACAGTCGTCCAAGTAAGGATATATCTGTATACTTCTTTGTCTGCAAAATGCAAGTACTGGTGCCAGGCACTTTGCAAAGACCCTGGGTGCAGTAGATAAGCCAAAGGGCAGTGCAGAGAATTGGTAATGCATTAAGCCAGCCTTGAATCTGAGGTATCTTCTGCACGATTGTCTATTGGGACATGCAGGTATGCCTCGTTTAGGTCTAAAGTCACCAGCCAAGTATTCTTGCCCAGCATGGGCAGAAGCTGCTGCAAAGTCAGCATTTTGAATTTTGGAATGTCCAGGTATATGTTCAAAATCAATAAATCCAGTATTGGCCCGCCAGGCCTTGTCCTTTCTGGGTACCAAGAACAGTCGAGTAAAAACTTTGTCCTTTTTCCTGTTCTGGTACTGTCTGAATGGCCCCCATATCCATGAGGGACATAACCTGTTCCTGTGCCTCTGCCCACTGATTTTTTGGCAGATCTGGCCAACCATTTGCCATTGGCAGTGTGTGGAAATGAAATCTGTATCCCTGTGATACGATGTTTAGTACCCACTTGTCCTGGGTTATTAACTGGCAATTTTTTTAGCACAAAGTGCTAGTTTTCTCCCTATGGGTGCTGCCAAAAGATAAGTGCTTGGTGTAGGCAGAGGGAAGTAATTGGGATTGCTTTCTATAGGTTTGCCCCTTATCTCCTCCAGATTTGGAGGTGGAAGCGCCCCATTGCTTTGACCTGTATGAATCTTGCGCCTGGTATCTGGAACCCTTAGGGCGCCTGGATTTGCCCCTTTGAGCTCTGTCTGACACAGGAAAGAACCAGTTTTTTGCAGGACAGTGTCTACTGGGAACATTACTCAAGCCCCAACACCCTAGCCCAAAGGTTCCTTGAGTTCATAAACTCAAATGCTATGGAACAACTAGTCACCATTCCCACAAGAGGAGAAAATATACTAGACCTGATCATCACAAACATGGGGACAAAATGCTCCACACCGGAAGTATATCCCTCATTGGTGAGATCAGACCATAAATTAATCTCACTGGAGATCCACATTTCCGCCCCACCCCCAGCAAAAAAGACCACAGTGAAGAACTTCTCAAAAGCAAACTTCACACTTCTTAAGACTGGAGTGTTATCCTTCAAGGCCCCCTAGCCAGTGGAAACCACAACCCACGCTGCTGAAACCCTTACAAATGCCTTCTACGAGCACCTCCAGGAATGTATGGATCAAGCAATCCCTAATAAAATCAAGACCCTTTCCACCAAAGGCAGGCGCCCGGTCTGGTGGACTCCAGCCATAAACAAACTCTACAACAAGAGGAGAAAGCTACTACATGACAGAGCAAAATCCCTAAATGGGAAGGCATCTCTGATCAATACTAGCAAAAAACTACAATCACTCATAAAATCATCCAAGGCCAACTTTGAGAGAAAAATCGCTAATGACACAAAAGACAATCATAAAGCCTTCTTTAGCTATGTTAGAAACCTGGGTGGAAACTCTAGATATGCTCAGAATTAGTTCAAAATGATAAAACAATCACTGAACCCACAGACATTGCCAACATACTGGCAGACAGGTTCAGTGCAAATTTCTCCCCTCCTTCCCTCCCAAAAGGAGAAATATCTATCCCACCAGAGTCTAGCCTCCCATACATCTCAGATGCCGAGGTGAGAGCTGCTCTCTAAAGCAAAAAACACAGCATCAATGGGACCGGACGGTGTCCCCGGTTGTGTGCTACACGAACTCAATGAGGAACTAAACCCACACATAAGGCTGCTGTTTAATCTTAGCCTTACTACAGGATACGCACTCCAAAGAATGGCGACGGCAACTGTGGTCCCACTCCACAAAGGCGGTGCTTCTACGGACCCTGGAAATTACCGCCCCATAAGCTTGACGAGCCTTGTCTGAAAAGCTATGGAGAGGATCATAATGGAACTCATAAATAAAGACATTGGGGACCTACAGACACTGGATCCTACCCAATTTGGCTTTGTCAAGGGCAGATCCTGCCTCTTGAACTTGGTCAACTTTTTCGAAACAGTCACTAAGGCCATTGATGAGGGTAAGGCAGTTCACACAGCCTACCTTGACCTAGCAAAAGCGTTTGACACAATACCCCACTCGGGCATCATAGAAAAGCTCACCAGCTTAGATGTAAACCCATATGGGTTAGAGTTGCTGGTGCCATGTCAGACTCTAAGCCGGTCACGAGCGGTGTCCCACAGGGCTCAGTCCTGGGCCCCCTCTTGTTCGGCATTTATTTTTCTGAAGTGCAGGCAAACCTAGGGGGATTGTGGCTGACAATATTTGCAGATGACTGCAAACTGGGCACCATAATTGACACTCCATCAGACACAAACATCCTCCAGAAAGGTCTCATAAAAATGGATAACTGGTGCCAGAGCCATGGCCTTAAGCTAAATGCCAAAAAATGTATAGTCATACCCTTTGGGAAAAACAAGGTAACCCCTAATTACCACATAGGTGGTAATCCATTAAACACGGAAGAAGTTATCAGGGACCTGGGGACCCAAGTTGACAGTAACCTCTCTTTTGACACTCACATTGCCAAAGTGGTTAGGAAGACCTTCTACATTGCCCACCTGATCATGAAGGGATTCACATCCAGATCAGGAGAGGTCATTGTACCCCTGTACTCTTCACTTATCAGACCAATGATTGAGTACAACGCCATTCGAATGTACCTTACCCGACACCTGCAGCAGTTGGAAAGACCCCAAAAGTTCCTCACCAAAAGGATAAAGGCTCAAACATATGTCATACGATGCCCAACTGAAGAAACTCCAGCTCTATTCAGTCGCATACCGTCTGCTCAGAGGTGATCTGTGCCTGACATACAAGGCCATGTCCAACCCGGAATTAATGGACATACTCCACCTCAAAAAATCCAAATCCACCAGAGCCACGAGAGCAAGAGACTTAAACCTCAACACGGATATAAATAGGACATGCTGGAGGGACAGATTCATCACCCAGAGACTCCCAACACTATGGAACAGAATCCCAGTCCATGTGAGGCAGAGCCCCTCACTGAATCTGTTCAAGAGAAATCTTGACGAGTGGATGGGAGATCGTAGGTTTATCCCGGGAATCATCTCTGTATCACTGCTGGACAGAGGCACAGCAAACTAATGGGTATAGTATTCTCATCCTAAGGGGTGGTGAAAGCCACACACACTCTGGCTAGGCTTTTAAATGCCCTAGGGCAGATAGCCTAGTATGAACCTATGAACCTACTGAATCTTGGTGGCTGCACTTGTAAGAAGTCAGGTAAATTTTGTTCCTTTAACCAGGCATGCATCCTAATCACATATCCAGCAACTGCAGCCCTGCAGGAGGCCTCTAAGGAATCAAAACCACATTGCAAAGTATGCTTTCCAACTTGTTCAGCTGCATGCAATAATTCCTGCAATTCTTTATTTCCTGCACATTCTGAAATCAACATAATTTTCTGTTTCAGCAATCCCATAACATGTTGTTGGTACTTAAGCATATGAAATTGACAGTTTAAGACCCTGATTACCAAGGTTGCAGATGTACAAACCTTTTTTCCCCATCTGTCCAGTGCCCTTGAATCTCTGTCAGACGGGGTAGGATTTTTTCTGTTGAGTCGTTAACTCCCTTTAGACCATGTGAAATAGTTTCAGGATCAGCAGCAGGGTTTCTAAATAAAAATTTATGTGAGTCAGGGACCTTGTAGTATCTGTCAAGCTTACTGGGAGCCGGAGGAAAGGAGTCAAGGGTCAAGCTCGACTCCGAAAACACATCATCCACAATGTCTAAATCAGGGGGAATGGCTAAAGGCCTGTGCTGAGGAAGAAAGTACAGTTGTGTACCTACCATAAATGTAGATGTTCGAGTGTATTCACTGTTGCAGTCATTACACTTGAGTTATCCTGCTGGCAGGCTACCTGCAGTCGGCCTGAATTCCAAAGTCCTGGTCCGGCATCGGTTGCTGTCGCCTCTTTCCTGACGTCAGTGAGCCAGGGGTATACAAGATGCAGCCGACGCCATTTTCTTCAGTTTTTCTTGCCCCAGATGCCAGGTGCCTCCAAAAGGGTAGGCTAAAAACATTGCTTATAAAAAGCATACACTAAAATAAACAATACCTTCATCTACAAGCAAATACACCACATAGGTTGTATAGAATAGAGAAGTACAGATAAGTCCCAGCAAAGAAAGGGGGATGGTGGGTGGGTAACCTGGACTGCAACAGTGAATACACTCGAACATCTACCTTTATGGTAGGTACACAACTGTACTATGTTCATCGTGTTTCACTGTTGCAGTCATTACACTTGGGTAGAATCCCAAAGCTGAGGTAGGGCGGCTGGGCCTAAGTAAGATTATGGGTGGCTATGAGGCCCTGCAGAATTGCAGTGGCAAAGCCTGCTCTGGATTTAAAGTAAAGAGGTAAGTGATAACGCTTGGTAAAAGTGTGCACTGAACTCCAAGTTGCAGCCTCCAAAATTTCCTTGGTTGGTACTCCTCTGATAAAGGCTGCTGAAGTGGCTGCTGCCCTGGTAGAATGTGGCCTAATATTCTTAGGCACTGACTTGCCATGCTGTGCATAGCAGAAACGAATGCAGTGTCCTATCCATTTTGAAATAGCCTGCTTTGAGATAGCCTTTCCTTGTGATCCTGCAGCATATGCTACAAACAGTTGCTCAGTTTTTCTGAAAGCTTTTGTTTTGTCCAAGTAGAAGCGTAGCTGCCTGTGTATGTCCAAAGAGTGCAGAAGTCACTCCCCTTTATTCTGGGGATTAGGATAAAATATTGGCAAATTAATGGTTTGGTTAAGAGCCACAATAGATACTACCTTTGGCATAAATGTTGGGTTTGTCCTTAGAAAAACCCTGTCCGGATGAAAAATGATAAAAGGTTCCACTGCCATTAATGCCTGTAACTCTGAGACTCTTCTTGCTGACGTTATTGCTAGGAGCAGAGCAGTTTTCCATGATATGAATTTTATATCAGCTGTATTGGCTGGCTCAAAAGGAGGCAGTATGAGCTTTTCCAAGACAAAGTTGAGGTCCCATGTAGGTATCGGTGCTCTCCTTGGGGGTCTTATGTTTTTTGCCGATTTGAGGTACTGCCTTAGCAGTGGATGTGAGAAAATAGGAAGTTCCGTATTGTAATGAGCTGAAATGGCAGAGGCATGGATCTTAATTGATGAGAAGGATAGGCCTTTGTCCAGCATCTCAGTTAGGTATTGTAAAATCTGATGAATATTTGGAACAAGTGGTTCAAGTCCTTGTGTCTGGTTCCAAGTACAGAATCTCTTCCATTTTTCTGCATAGGATTTTCTGGTGCTGGCCCTCCTGGCTTCCAAAATGACATCCATAACAGCTTTAGAGAGAGGTGTGTTCTGAGTGGCTATATTATTTGCCATTCAGCCAGATTTAAGGTTCTGAGTTGGCTGTGCAGGATCTGATTGTTTTGTTGAGTCAGAAGATGAGGAATTTGAGGTAAAGTCCAGGCTGGGCCTTGAGACAAGCTCTTTAGGATTGGGTACCAGTGCTGGTGTGGCCAGTCTGGGGCAATCAGAATAATTTTTGGCTTCTCTTGTCTGACTTTTACGAGTACCTTGGGAAGGAGAGGCAGTGGTGGAAAGGCATAAACTGTTAGGGTTTCCCAGCTGAATGATAGGGCATCCACTTTCCATGCTTGTGTGTGATAAGTCCTTGTGCATAATCTCTGTAGTTGGCAGTTGTGAGGGGAGGCAAAAAGATCTATGTCTGGGCATCCCCATTTCCTTGTTATCATGCTGAAGACTTGTGGATCCAGTTTCCACTCGTGGGGATCCGTGAGGTTTCTGCTTAGTTCGTCTGCCAGAGTATTTTTCTTTCCTGGCAGGAATTGTGCTTGCAGGTGTACTTGATAAGTCAAAGCTCTGTCTCACAAAGTCATGGCTTGTCTGCAGAGGGGGTAGGAATGTGTGCCTCCCTGCTTATGTACCACATGACTGTAGTATTGTCCGTCCTTATCAGTCGTTGTCCTGGATGAAGTAGAACCTTGAAAGCTGTCAGGGCATTCTGAACAGCCAGCATTTCTTTTTGATTGATATCAAGATGCATTTGGCTTGTGGGCTATGTGCCCTGAATACATTTTCCTGCCATGTGTGCCCCCCAGGCATAATCTGATGCATCTGTTGTTATTGACTGCCTGGCTGTGGGTAGGGTGAATGGCTGTCCCTTGTTGTGGTGACAGGCCTGTGCCCACCATTGAAACTCCTGTTGCAGGCAAGGAATGGAGGTAATTAATGTTTCCAGGCTGTGGCAATGAGTCCAAACACTTTTTAGATACCATTGCAGTTTCCTCATATGCAGTCTAGCATATGGAATTAGCAGAATGCAGGATGCCATGAAGCCCAAAGCCTGCAGAATTTTTCTTGCAGATAACTGGGTCTTTGTTGCCAACATTTTGAAGTAAGAAGTCAGTTGCCTTTGTTTGTCTGGCGTGAGATAAGCCATCTGGGCAGTTGTATTTAAGCTTGCACCCAGGAATATTATCTCTTGAGAGGGTACTAGCTTTGATTTCTTTTTGTTTACTGTGTACCCTAAGCAAATTAATTATCTTTTTACAAACGCCAGATGCCTTAGTAGAATGTCCTTGTTCTCTGCTTGAATAAGGCAGTCGTCCAAGTAAGGGTATATTTGAATTCCTCTTTGTCTGCAAAACGCAATTACTGGTGTCAGGCATTTTGTGAAGACCCTGGGCGCGGTAAATAAGCCAAAGGGCAGTGCAGAGAATTGGTAGTGCGTTGAGCCAGCTATGAATCTGAGGCAAGATTGTCTGATTGGAACATGCAGGTATGCCTCTTAGGTCTAAAGTTACAAGCCAAGCCTTCTTGCCCAGTATGGGCAGAAGCTGCTGCAGAGTCAAAATTTTGAATTTTGGAACGTCCAGAAATGTATTTAGAATAGACAAGTCCAGTATTGGTCTCCAGGCTTTGTCCTTTCTGGGTACCAAGAAAAGTCTTGAGTAAAATCCTTGTCCCTGCTCTTGCTGTGGTACTTGCTGAATTGCCCTCATGTCCATGAGGGATGAAACTTGTTTTTCTGCCTCTGCCCATTGATTGTGTGGCAGGTCTGGCATACCTTTTGCCCTTGGCAGGGTGTGAAAGGGGAACCTGTAGCCCTGGGACACTATATTTATGACCCATTTGTCCTGGGTGATCATGTGCCAATTTTGAGAAAAAAGAGCAAGTTTTCCCCCTAAGGGGGCTGTCAAAAGATAAGTGCTTGGTGCTGGCAAAGGAAAGTCATTGGGACTGTTTCCTGTATGGCTGTGATTTGTCTTCTCCGCTTTTGGAGGTAGAATTGCCCCACTGTTTAGGCCTGTATGAGCCCTGGGGCTGGGATCTGCCTTTGGGACATCTGTATCTGCCTCTTTGTGGCCCGTCTGACACTGGAAAGGTCCAATTCTTAGTAGGCCAGTTCCTGCTAAATCTGGGTGGTTGTACCTGTAAGAAATCCTTTACTGTTTGCAAATATTTTGCTTTGTCCTCCATTTTCTTCAACACCTCCTCTGCTTTAGTACCAAATAAAGTATCATGCTGTAATGGAGCATCTAATAATTTTGCTTTAACATGATCAGGCAGATTTTGTTCCTTTAAGCATGCCTCCTAATGACAGAACCTGTAACTGCAGCCCTGCAAGAGGCCTCCAGAGAATCAAAACCATATTGCAATGTATGCTTTCCCACTTGTTCAGTTGCATGCAAAAAATCCTGCATTTCCTTATTTTCAGCACAATCAGAATTTGCCAACATTTTTTGTTTTAGCAGTGACATTACGTATTGCTGATATTTAAGCATATGAAATTGACAATTTAAAGCCCTCACAGCCAAAGTAGCAGAAGTGTAAACCTTTTTTCCCCATCTGTCTACTGCCCTTGAATCCCTATCAGAGGGGATAGGATTTTTTGCAGTAGAAGCCTTGACCCCCTTGGGACCCTGAGAAATAGTCTCTGGGTCAGCAGCAGGGTTTTTATAAAGAAATTTATGCGAATCTGGAACCCTGCAGTATCTGTCTGGTTTAACAGGGGCAGGGGGGTACAGAGTCAGGAGAAAGGCCGGACTCTGAAAATACATCATCCACAATGTCTAACACAGGGGGAATAGCAAGAGGCCTGTGCTGAGGTAGTAAAAGAAAATCTCTAAGCCTTTTCTTTGATTCTAAGTAGTCTTGGCTCTCCCAGTGGAAGTGCTCCCTCATGGTATGCAGCGTTTCCCCAAAAGAATAATCCTCAGGAGGGGAGGCTGAAGGGATAGACTCTTCAGCATCAGAATCCTCATAGGGAGGAATATAGTATTCTTGTTCAGAAGAAGAGTCAGAGGAAATGGAAACCTGATCTGAAGATTCATATTCTGTCTCTTGCCTAGGCCTCTTATCAGGAGGGGGATGGGAACCCCTGATCAAGGTAATTAGGTCTTCGGCCATTTTGAGCATCTGTTTTTTAGGCATGGAAGTCTGTCCAGGAGAATGCTGTACTTGTTTCTTTGTCTTTAGAGTTGCTTTAGACTTTGCTTTAGAAGCTGAGGTAGGCTTTACATATAACTGTGTAGGTCTGAAAACACCCTCAGAAGCCGATGCCTGCTCAGTGGCTCCGGACTCATCTTAGGGAATAGTATCAGAGTGTCCAATACCTTGAGTATCCAGGGGCCTAGCTGGCTCCACGTGGGAATCGGCAGCGGCCTGTGGCTTTGAGGTAGCGAGCATCAGGGGCTGCGAAAGCACCTCACTGAGAACCGGCGACTGGCTTAGGGGAAGCCTCGTCGTCAGTTTTGGACCTCGGATGCCTGTCCTTTTCTTTTTCCTTGCGCTTTTTATAAACTCCGGTCGTCGGCTGTTCCGACGGCATTTTATAATTAAACCTTCGGCCAAAGAATTGAAAGGCAAAATTGTACCGACGCTCAATAGTGCATTGGTTAAATCTAGCACAAAACCAACAGGTAGCAACGTTGTGATCAGGGCCTAGGCAAGGAATACAGTAAGAATGAAAATCCTTATAAGGTATTTGCTTTCCACAAGAAATACAATTGTTAACTTTATCTGACATTGGTCTGAAGCAAGAAAAACGTTTCCCTAATGGGGTACTTAGCTTTAATGAAGACTTCGGATCTGAAATTCGTTTTTGAAAATCTCAGGAGTCGGCCGACCGGCACTTGCGAACTGCTTTTGTTTTGGGCACCGCACGGCAAGAAAGACTGAAGAAAATGGTGTTGGCTGCATCTTTTATACACCTGGCGCACTGACGCCAGGGAAGAGGCAACAGCAACCGACACCGGACCTAGACTTTGGAATTCGGGCCGACTGTGGGTAGCCTGCCAGCAGGATAACCCAAGTGTAATGACTGCAACAGTGAAACACGATGAACATTTGGTAATGCATTGAGCCAGCTATGAATCTGAGGTATCTTCTGCAAGATTGTCTGATTGGGACATGCAGGTATGCCTCTTTGAGGTCCAAAGCAACTAGCCAAGCCTTCTTGCCCAGCATGGGTAGAAGCTGCTGCAGTGTCAACATTTTGAATTTTGGAACATCCAGGAAAGGATTTAGAATACACAGGTCCAGTATTGGTCTCCAGGCTTTGTCCTTTCTGGGTACCAGGAAATGTCTTGAGTAAAATCCTTGCCCCTGTTCTTTCTGTGGTACTTTTTGAATAGCCCTCATGTCCATGAGAACTGAAATTTGTTTTTGTGCCTCTGCCCATTGATTTTGTGGCAGGTCTGGCATACCTTTCGACCTTGGTAGGGTATGAAAGTGGAACCTGTAATCCTGTGAAAACAATATTCAGTACCCATTTGTCCTGGGTGATCATGTGCCAATTTTGTGAGAAAAGTGCTAGTTTTCCCCCTAAGGATGCTGCCAACAGGTAAGTGCTTGGCATTTGTAGAGGAAAGCCATTGGGACTGTTTCCTATAAGGTTGTGATTTGTCTTCTCCACATTTGGTGGCTGAAGCACCCCATTGTTTAGGTCTGTATGAGCCTTGGGGCTGAGATCTGCCTCTTGGGCATCTGTATCTGCCTCTTTGTGGCCTGTCTGACACTGGAAAGGACCAATTTTTAGAAGGCCAATTCCTGCTAAATCTACGTGGCTGAACCTGTAAGAAATCCTTTACTGTCTGCATTGATTTTGCTTTATCCTCCATTTTCTTTTACACCTCTTCTGCCTTAACACCAAACAAAGTATCATGCTGTATTGGAGCATCCAATAATTTTGCTTTAACATGATCAAGTAAACTCTGTTCTTTTAACCAAGCATGCCTTCGAATGGCAGAATCTGTAACTGTGGCTCTGCAAGATGCCTCTAATGAATCAAAACCACATTGCAAAGTATGCTTTCCCACTTGTTCAGCTGCATGCAATAAATCCTGCATTTCCTTGTTCTCAGAACATTCAGAGCTTGTAAACATTTTCTGTTTTAGCAAAGACATTAGGTATTGTTGATATTTAAGCATGTGAAACTGGCAGTTTAAAGCCCTTACAGCTAAAGTAGCAGAGGTGTAAACTTTCCCCCCCCTCATCTGTCCAGTGCTCTAGAATCTCTATCAGAGGGAACAGGTTTTTTTGCAGTGGAAGCCTTGACCCCCTTGTGACCCTGAGAAATAGTTTCTGGATCAGCAGCAGGGTTTTTATAAAGAAATTTATGACACTCTGGAACCCTGTAGTACCTATTTGGCTTAACTGGTGCAGGGGGTAAAGAATCAGGAGTCAAACTGGATTCAGAAAAAACATCATCAACAATATCTAGTACAGGGGGGAATAGCAAGAGGCCTGTGCTGAGGCAATAAATGAAAGTCTCTGAGCCTTTTCTTGTATTCTGAATAATCCTGGCTCTCCCAATGGAAATGTCCCCTCATGGTGTGCAGGGTTTCCCCAAAAGAGTAGTCCTCAGAAGGAGAGGCTGAAGGGATAGATTCTTCAGCATCAGTGTCCTCATAAGGAGGAAGAGAATATCCCTGTTCTGAAGAGGAATCAGAAGAAATAGAAACCTGGTCAGAGGAGTAATAGTCAATGTCTTGCCTAGGCCTTTTATCAGGAAGGGGATGGGAGCCCCTGATCAAAGTAATTAGGTCCTCGGCCATTTTGAGCATCTGTTTCTTTGGCGTGGATGACTGTCCAGGAGAATGCTGTACTTGTTTCTTTGTCTTTAATGGTGTTTTAGACTTTGCCTTGGCTGTTGAAGACATCTTGATAGTAAGCTGTGTAGGTCTGAAAACACCCTCAGAAGCCGATGCCTGCTCAGCGGCTCTGGACCCATCTGAGGGAATTATTTCCGTAGGCCCAATATCTTGAGTTTCCAGAGGCCTAGCTGTCTCCACATGAGAGTCGGAGGTGGCCTGTGGCTCTAAGGTAGCGGGTGTCAGGGGCTGCGAAAGCACCTCACTGAACACCGGCGAACCAACGACTGGCCTAGAAGAGGCTTCGTCGTCAGTTTTGGACCTCGGATGCCTGTCTTTTTCTTTGTCCTTGCGCTTTTTATGTACACCGGTCATCGGTTGTTCCGACGGCATTATATAGTTAAACCTTCAGCCAAAGTAATGAAATGCAAAATCGAACCAACGCTTAATAGCGCGTTGGTTGAATCTAGCACAAAACAGACAACTAGCAATGTCATTTTCAGGGCCTAGGCCTTATGAGGTATTTTCTTCTCACAAGAAATACAATTGTTAACTTTTACTGACATCGGAGTGGAGCAAGAAAAAGTTTCCCCAACGGGGTACTTAGCTTTATTGAATACTTCGGATCTGAATTCAAATTAGAAAATCTCAGGAGTCGGCCGACCGGGACTTGCAAACTGCTTCTGCTTCGGGCAACGCGCGGCAAGAAAGACTGAAGAAAATGGCGTCAGCTGCATCTTATATACCCCTGGCGCACTGATGTCAGGGAAGAGGCGACAGTAACCGATGCCGGACCAGGACTTTGGAATTCAGACCGACTGCGGGTAGCCTGCCAGCCGGATAACCCAAGTGTAATGACTGCAACAGTGAAACACGATGAACATGAAGGAAATCCCTGAGTCTCTTTTTTGATTCTGAGAAGTCTTGACTCTCCCAGTGAAAATGCTCCCTCAAAGTATGCAAGGTTTCTCCAAATGAAAAATCCTCAGGAGGAGATGCAGATGGAATAGACTCCTCAGCATCAGAATCCTCATAGAGAGGTACAGATAATTCCTGATCAGAAGAGGAATCAGAAGAAATAGAAACCTGATCTGAAGATTCATAATCAGTGTCTTGCCTAGGCCTCTTATCAGGAGGGGGGATGGGTACCCCTGATCAAGGTAATAAGGTCTTCAGCCATTTTGATCATCTGTTTTTTAGGCATAGGGGCCTGTGCATGTGGCTCATACGTCGGCTTTTTAGGTTTAGAAGTCGCTTTTGTCTTTGGTTTTGCAGCTTTCGTTGGTTTGATATACAAATGTTGAGGTCTGAATACACCCTCAGAAGCCAATGCCTGCTCAGCGGCTCCAGACCCATCCGAGGGAGATATATCCGTCAGTCCAATACCTTGAGCATCTTGCGGCATGCCGGACTCCACATGGGTGTCGGTAGAGGCCTGCGACTCGAAGGTAGTGGGTATCAGGGGCTGTGAAAGCACCTCACTGAGTACCGGTGAACCGGCGACTGGCTTAGGAGAAGCTTTGTCGTCAGTTTTTGATCTCAACTGCCTTTCTTTGTCCTTTTCTTTGCATTTTTTTATGTACTCCGGTAGTCGGATTACTATCCGACGACATTTCTGAGTAGTTAAATCTGTTTCCAAAATACTTTGATACAAAAATATACAGATGCTTAATAGTGCGTTCGTTAAATCTAGCACAAAACTGCCAGCCAGGCACTTTGTGATCAGGGCCTAGGCAAGGAATACAGTATAGATGGAAATCCTTATGAGGTATTTGCTTTCCACAAGTAATACAATTATTAACTTTTTCTGACATCGGTAAAAAGCAAGAAAAAAGTTCCCCCAACGGGGTACTTCGCTTTAGTGAAGACTTAGGTTCTGAAACTCAAACTCAAATATTTCAGTAGTCGGCCGACTAGCACTTTGCGAAATGCTATTGCTTCGTGCACCGCGCGGTAAGAAAGACTAAAGAAAATGGCGTCGGCTGCATGTTTTATACCCCTGATGACCTGACTTCATGGAAGAGGAGACAGCAACTGACGCAGGACCCAAGACTTTGGAATTCAGGCCGAAAGAGGGCAACCTGCCAGCAGATTACCCCAAATGTAATGACTGCAACAGTGAAACACGAAGAACATCGAGAGACTACATGAAATCAAATACAATGGAAAATGGACTTTGACAAAGATTCTGGAGAAAATGTTTTGGTTGTGAATAAAAAGGGGGAGATGCTTCACTTGAAGTTTATAATGTATGGAGATTTGTAAATAATGTAAATATGCAATGTATAAATCAATAAAAAATCCTACTCTAAGTTAGATGGTGTGGGGTCTTCTACATCCACCTGAGCAAGGGGCCCCTGGTTAAACATTTTCAAATTTTAATTAATTTGTACCTCCAGCATTCAGTTCCAGAGTTTTATTAATTTTGGAAATTTTTTGGTGTACAGAAAACTCTATGTATACACTTGCTGGTGCACATATTCCAGTATTGTGAAACTGGGGCTTTCCCTAACCTTGCTTATGTCTTTTTCTTGTTGGAAAATGAAATTCCAATATTTATCATTTAATTCTGTATAAGAAATTATTTTATATCTGAAAATCGTATCTTTTACTTTTGTTTTCATATGGAATCTTTGAAATACTTATCAGTTTTGGTTTCTGGATGGATTTATCCAGCTCTTCTAAACATTTCTTGTGCTTTCACTCTGATCTAAATTACTAATTTATTCTTTCCTACACTATAGTCTGATATAAGGCTTCTAATGATTTCAAATTTGTTTTGATAATACCACCATACAAAAGTTATTTTTCTTCCAATTATTTAATCTTTCCAAATATGAACTAAGTATTAGTATTTACAAAAGGGTATAAATAAGATTTGCCAATGTTTAAATTCTATATACCATACATACATATGCACTATTTAAGTAATGTTATTGTGATTTTGAGTGTGAATACTGTGCTGAAAGTAGTTACCAATCACATTTTATTTTCAAATTCTTCCATTATATATCAGAATTTTCATTTTCTTGGCATTATAAAGTGACAGATATGCATCTTTCTAATTAGCCAAGTAATTCTTATCTAGCCAATAATATAGTGCTTCAATTGTTGCTTGCATATATGTTTATATGTCCGGTAATTATTGGACTAATTATTATTATTAGTTATTGGACTGTATTTTTTTTTCCTTGTGTTGGATTCAATGTGTTGGTTAAAATAACCAGATTAGATTGTTACTGTTTTATTTTTTAAAAAGCCAAACAAAAATGCTGGATTAAGGTCTCTGTTTTTAACCGCTGAGCTACTTTGTGGATGTGAACATTTGTTCTGGACTGATGGTTGTGCTTTGCCAATCAGCATGCAGATCTGCAGTTGCATTAAAAAGCCTCGCTCAGGACCTTTTGACCCAGTCACCATGGATGGGATTCTTTTACCAAAGCACGCATTCCAGCAAAAGCCTTTGAATTGTAATCTGAAGATCATGAAAAGTATAGGGGAAATCCTGATGAACCACATAAACTGCATCTTGTAACCAGAATCAAAAGTGTCAAAGGTCGTCCTTACTGGGAAAAGAAAATACATGATCTTGAGTTGGGCAAGGCTCATCATCCACGAGTGCACAATAACATTCCTACATTTAATGCAAGGCTAAGAAATGTCAAGCATCTAATAAGGGTAAAGCCTCTGAAGTTACCACAAGGTCTCCCAAATGAGGAAGAATATGCCAACACTTTCCTGAAGAGCACTGGGGAACTAGTTGCATATCAGAAGCTGAAGCCAGGTGAGCAAGAAAGCTATTGAATCTTAAATCTGCCTAGAAGTGTGTTGCTGTTTTATACATACATACACACACACACATATATATATATATATATATATATATGTAGTAGTACCTTTAAAAACAAATTTTGAAGTCTTTTTGCAAGGTTTTTGTGAGCAGTCTTTTTTTTTGTGTATTTATGCTTTGCTCCTGTTGATTGTCCTCTGCTACATTTCAAATTACAGAGAAGTGACATGGCAGAACTATTCAGGAAGCTATAAAGCAACTGTGTACACTTATTGTAACCAGTTGCCCTGAAATCGAAAACTCTTTGGATTACAGCCATGACTGCACTTGAGAAAAGAAAAAAAAATGTTAGCAGTTGCTATTATAAACCCGTATGTGCACCAGGCTTTAATTAAAGCTGCTGCTGCCAGACCTTTACCAAGAAGAAGAAGAAGAAGAAGAGGGGTTTTTATTCTCTGTTTGACTTGGCATGAACTGCATGACAGAAAAATTGTAGAGCAATACTGTGTAGATGGGGACACAGTATAGGAAATTTGCAACTTCTTACGCCCTCATCTAAAGCCCAAGGTAAATGTGGAATCTGTTTGGAAAAAAAATTTAGATAACTGCTTAATCCCATATGCAAGTAGTTGTATGTCCCTACGGTGAGACATCTGGAATGTGTACAGTAATGTCAGTAATACATTATGACTGATGTCTGCAATATCCAGCTATGTACTTTGCACAATAATGTGCATCAAGCATCCTACACATATATGCAACCATAAGTAAATGAAAAATGTGCAAAGGGCAGGAAAAAGTCATCATCACTGGCACAGAGTGGTGGCGGTAGGCACAATACATGAAGGCAAGCCTAACACCAAAATGAGTGCAAATTATTGATTTCTGTTGCATACTTGGAAGTTCTGCAGTGTACACACTGATGTTGTCCTCCATGTCAAAACCAGTATCAACAATTTTGTGTGTCCTCTGCTGAGGCGTTCATGATCTCTGATAATGGACTGGAATTCCAGTCACTGGAGTCTGTTAGTCACCCCCCTCCCACACCCGCAGCCATATGTTCCCAACCAACCTCACATGCCCTGCATATCACGTACATTACTATATCACTGGCTCTTTGTCACATTTTCTGATATGTATTGCGAAGGCCTCCTACACCATTTACATTGTTGACCATCTGTCCCCAGATATGGTAACAGGAGTACTTGTCACCTCTGCCTCTTTGTAAGAGGAAGGAGCTATCTCGACTTAGTGCCTAGTTGATGATTTCTTTCTCTGCAGCACTATATGGCATTTTTCAGTATGTAGATGTCTTGGACACAATAACCTTGCACAAATTGAAAATAAATGTATAATACACAATTAAGACACCAGTGATTGCTAAACAAATATGTGTGTATGAATGTATGCATCCATCATGTACAAAATAATTAAAAATAATAAAGCTTCATATTAGTATATACAAGTAGATACAGAACTCCACACAAAAAACGGAAAGAAAGAAAAGCAATTGTACAGATTATGTAAGGAGGACAACAGGTGTGCAACTGAGTAGTACATTACAGCATTAACCAAAGCAATGTAAACCTTTCCATTAGAAATGGCTAAAACTGTTCATAGGTTGGTACTCGGCTATCAGCCCTAGGGCCTATACAAGCCTAGCCATAACAATTCCCTGGCTATTTCTTCCCACAATATTTACTTTCCTGGACCCCTGTCTAGCAGGCGACTGACAGGATCCCCGGGGTGAATTTCCTATCCCCCATCCAATCATCAAGGTTCCTTTTGAAGAGGGCCAAAGAGGTGCTCTACCTGACAAGTATGGGCAGTCTATTCCAGAGTTTGGGGAGTCTCTGGGTCAGGAACCTATCCCTTCAGCATGTTTTGTTTATTCTGATGACAAGGTTTAGATCCCTGGAGCACGTGGCTCTGACGGATTGGGATTTCTTTAAGTGTAGCATGTCCAACAGATTTGGGTTTGACATGGCCTTGTATGTTCAGCAGAGCTCGCCTCTGAGTAGACGATATGCGACAGAGTATAGCTGGAGTTTTTTTAGACAGTCAGCATAGGGCATCTGCTTTAGGCCTGTGATTCTTTTAGTGAGGTATTTCTGTGGGCTTTCCAGTTGTTGCAGATGTCTTGAGAGGTACATACCAAACGGTGCATTGTATTCTATAACGGATCTAATGAGGGATGAATACAGTGAGACAATGACTTCCTTTTTTCTGGATGAAAAGCCATTTGTGATGAGGTGTGCCTTATAAAAGCATTTCCTGACTGTTGTGGCAATGTGGTTATCGAAGGTGAGATCACTGTCCACCTGTGTTCCTAAGTCTCTTATCACACTTACGGTGTTTAGTGTGTACTGCCACCTATGTGGTAATTCACGGGTACATGTTTTTTCCCAAAGGGGATAACTACACATTTCTTGACATTGAGCTTGAGCCCATGGCTCTGGCACCAAGCATCTGTTTCTGTAAGGCCCTTTTGTAGAATATCCACATCATTTGGAGATTCAGTAATGGCTCCCAGTTTGCAGTCATCTGCGAACTTTGTTAGCCAGAGTCCCTTAGTGTTAGCCTGTAATTCAGAGAAGTAGATGCCAAACAAGAGTGGTCACAGGAATGAACCCTGAGATACTTCACTTGTCTGGAGCTGGATTTGGAGTCAGCTACTTTTACAGTGTGGGTTCTATCAGTATGCCAGTTGGCAACCCATCGAGTGACGTAGGGGTTAATGGCAGCTTAGTAAGTTTGTCTATGATTCCAGAGTGGGGAATGGTGTCAAAGGCTTGGCAAGGTCCAGATAGGCTGTGTGGACCACCTTACTCTCATCCACAGCTCTGGAGACGGACTTGAAGAAGTCAATTAGGTTCAGGAGACAAGATCGGCCCTTCATGAACCCAAACTGGCTGGGGTCCAGTGTTTGAAGGTTGCCAATATCTATGTTTACACGTTCCATGATAATACGTTCCATGGCCTTGCAGATCAGGCTCAGACTGATGAGCGGTAGTTCCTAGGATCCAAGGTGGACCCCCCCTTGCGGAGTGGGATAACTGTAGCTGTGCGCCACTCAGTGGGCATGAAGCCTGAGGTGAGGCTATGATTAAACATGACACTTAGGTGAGGTGCCAGTTCATTTTGTAGTTCATGTAGTACACAGCCCGGGATGTTGTCTGGTCCCGTGGATGCTGTATTCGTAGCTTTGGAGAGTGTGGTTTTTACCTGTGTGGCCGTTATTACCGAAATTTGGCAATCTTTTGGTACTGAGATGTGCCCTTTGGGGGGGTGAGAGGGAGGTGAAGTTGGCACTGAATCGATCTGCCAGGATATTGGCAATATCTTTGGGGTCAGTATTTTTAATGCCATTATGTTGTAGCTTAGAGCAGATCTGAGCATTGCCATTTGGATTCTTGACATAGCTATAGAATGCCTTTGGTTGTCTTTGGAATCTTTGGCAATTTTATTTATAAGTTCTTGGATGTCCACTTGTGTAGAGGGTGGTCAGTTATATATCACTGTCTTAACACATTTTGTGAGTCACAAACATCAAACCCCTGACATTGCTAGTAAGTGATAAAACAATCTTCTGCAATAACTGTCCGGATGGACATAGAAATGTTTCAGTTGTGTCATGTTATGTTTTCCATAAACATCTGTAATGGAAAAAATAACTGATATACATGCCTGTGCCACCAGCAAGCAACAAACAATACAGATAAACCTATGGGTGTATTGTGAAATGCAATCCATCAGTAAGGTTGAAAGATAGTTTAAAAAAATTTAAAAAAAAAAGGCAACACACCTATGCAACAAGTTGGTTGTGACACTTGAAATAGATTTTGCAAGCAAATAGCTTGCAGTCTTCTCAATCTAGTCTCACCTACCATGATACAATTTCCTGGCCTACATGATTACCTTGATATAGCGCAGATTCAGTCCTATGCACTCTGTGACTATTCAAATGGGGTTTGAATTCATTAGTTTTATGAATTCCAAAATCTGCACTAAATGCAGGGAATGTAAACCTGGTGTAAGGATATACACAACTGCATGCACACACCCTGCGTCTGCAAGGACAAGCACTGACTTACCTGCTAAGTGCTTGCAAGTGTGGTTGATTATTCTTATTGTAAGACAAGTTAGGTTTTCACAGTCACTCCTCTCCTCTGTGATGTACACTTACCAAAGGTGAGTCAAGGAGAAAGGAGTTGCAAGGCAGTTGGTAACTACATTGACTGACTTAGCAGACCAACATTCCTATCATTTCTATGAATAGTTTGACAACAGTTTCTGCCTCTGAGTACATTGTGTCTGCAATTCTAAGGAGGTAGATTACTCATTGGATCATAAACTGTAAGGCAAATCACATAGCAGTCTTCTTAGAAAAGCATAGATAAAGGAATAATCACAAAATAAAGAAAAGAGCTGCAGTTTTGAATTTTTTTAATTTTATATTGCATGAGGAAAGATCATCTTCCCTGTTGACAGTATTACGGCCATTTACACATGTAACTGCAAGTTACACAAGACAAAGTTCAGAACCTGATATTGCTACACCTGCAATGCCAATTAATACTATGTCACATCTTGAGCATATGCAACCTCATTTTATCTTCACAGTATAAGTGTGTGTGTGTGTGTATGGCACATACTGATACAAAGTTTTGAGAATGCCCTGCTTCTTTGGGGGTTCTAAACCAAAAATGGCATGTTTTATGTGAACATAAATGATGTCCAAGAAGCTTATGTTCCTACTGAAAGATGATAAAGTTGAGGGGATATCAGAATGTTACATGTTAACTACATGTTTAATTATGTTTCCTCTTTTTCAGTAGTTTTTTTTCTTTTCTTTTCAACATTTCCAAGCCATTTGATGTTGCACACTCTGGACTGGCAGAGGTCCATGGCAGTGAACTACAGTTCACTTCCTAAGGAAAAAAATTAAAAATTTAATTTCAGATGCCTTCTGTATGTAGTGCAAACGAGCTTGATGCTGGAGTGTGGCCATCAGCAGTCTGGATAATACTCAAGAAAATGCAGCTGTCAGGTAACTTTCTCTCTGGCACAAAGTATAAGTGAAGTGAGTTTAGAGAAATAAAACAGGTGATGCAGGGTTTGAATCCAAATCCAATTAACTGATAATTTTACACAGAGAATTCTGAAAACATTTTCACACATTTTGGTATATCAGTGTGTTGTTTAAAATTCAACTATCCTCAGTATTGCTAACAAAATGTGAGCATTAACTAGAGTTCTGACAACCTGTGGAAGAAATAACATTTTTGATGTTGCAAGTATATTTGAGAGTGATGACTGACGAGTGCTGACTGTTAGCTCAGCCTGCAAGGAAACATGCCAGCATATCTACACCCTGGTGTGCTGTGTTCAGTTCTGGAAAGGGGACATACATATCTAAGATTTGTGTGGCGTGGTGGGTTAATGCAGTGTGCTATAGGTGTGTTGGGCTCAGGTTCAAAACATGGCAGAGGTGTTTATTTTAGGGGCACTGTGAACAAACATTGGGTGGCACAGTGCCTGGGCAGTTTTTTTTTCAGCTAGGCTTGTAAAGGCTCCAGGGCCATTAGCCTAGTACCCACACCTATGAACATCTATAATTTAATTCTTCCCTTTTCCAAAGATCTTGTGTGTTTTACAGACTAGCCTCTTTTTGGTAAGATTAAAATAATTGTGCTAAACTGATATGAAGTTTGCTTATGACCAAGACTGTAGATTGAATTATGTATATCTTTGGAAGTATTACCATTTTTATGAGTTTTAATCCGTCTTAGAAAGTAAAAAAAAAAAATGTTTATTCCCCATCTCCATTAAACTATTTACCTATCACAGTTATTCAATTTTCATTACAACTGCTTCTTTAAATTATGCCTAAACACATTACCTTTTGAGATTCCCCTATGAAATTATATTCTGGTATTGTCTTATTAGTATTCCTAATAATGAATTTTATTTTATTAATGTTGAAATGTAAACATGGAATATTTAAGTTTCAAGTCTTGTACAGCTGTACTATTGATGGAGTTAGATTAGTATCAGTTACCATATCATCTGCAAATAACTTTTGATTCATATTATTCTGCTTCTAGTTTCCTGACATTATCATTTTATCTAATTGCTACCACAAGTCCCTTATTGTATGTTTACAGAATTAAGTAGATTTCAAGTTTTGAAAATGCCTTACTTTCCCTATAAATGTTTTCTAATAATTCACAGAAATTGTCTGGAGAACAAAAAAGAAATAGTATTTTAAATAATCCCATGTAACTATGTTGAAAGCCTTTTCAATATCTAAACTAACAAACAGTGTTTAGACTTTGTCGGTATTAAATCGCAGCTAAAATGTTGGAATGTTATATATTGAGCTGTTTGGTCAATTTATACCTGTAATATGGATTTTAAACATGTGTTAACTGACAAAGATTTTATAATCTATGCTCAGAAGGGAAACTGGCCTATAGAAGGTACACTTTTCAAATGGGTATGACTGAGAGCAAGGGAGCTGTCCTCATCGGAAATATCAGCCATAACTTACTGTAAAAAATTTCTTTAATATTTTAAAAATTGATGGGATCAATCCATCAATTCCATGCACTTTTTTTCTCGTTTCATTTTTTTTAACTTCTAACCAGATTACTTAGGTTCATAGGTTAGTACTACCCTATGAACCTAACAAAAACTAGAAATGCTGCAAGCACAGAAAAACTCCACAAACGAACCAGCAAGCAGGCAGGGAAACCAGCAGGAAGACGCCAACTGACTATAAGGAGAACAAACCCACGAGCAAAGCAACAAAGCCGTACTCCTTAAAATTCAAACTTTTTTATTAACGTATCACAACTGTAGTCACGTTTTCGTTGTTAAAACAACTTCATCAGATGCCTACCACACCTCTCCACGCACTATTTATACATATACTGCTTAATTGGTAAAATGTATAATTAGATACATAGCTTTGTTAAAGCAGAAGCGTGCTAACCAAAAATTTTCTTTACAAATGTGCATTTTAAACTCACACATAAATACTCACATTATAACCAGAATACTTTCAATATTGTATTCCTCAAAGGAAGTTTTACATATTATTTATACAATATCAACTCCTACTAAAAAACATATAAAATGAAATTCATTACATATAAAATATAACATATATATTCATATAAATAATACTAGCTCAGAAAATCTGCCTGTCAAAAATATTCAATACTACTGTTAGAAAAATAACATATACATTTGTAATACATTTCAATATTAATTTTAAAAAAGAAGAAGCATGTTGAAAAACATAATTTATGAACACAACATGACATCTAAAATCATCAGTAATATAAAATTTATGGTATAGGATAACCTGCACAAATTCTATAGATATATGTCTAAACCTTACAGTTGTTCAGCCTTTAATTTTAAATAAGGAGCAATTGAAATGGAATCGTTCAACCCAGGGGGCTTGTTGGATTCCAACAAAATCTGCCAGCATGTTTCTCTGTGGGATAACAATGCTGCCCAATTACCTCCCCTACTACACTGGGTAACTGATTCCAAAACAAAAAACTTAAATGTTGCTGCTTCACAAACAATAGTATGCCTATATAGTGCATTCGTACTAACTTTTTTTAGGATGTCATAAACGTGCTCATATACACGCTCATATACATGCCTCCTTAGCTGCCTCTCCGTCTTGCCTACATAAAATGCCTACCCTATGAACCTATGAACTTTTTTTTCTCGTTTCATTTTTTTAACTTCTAACCAGATTACAGATTTTGATCAGCTCACTTTTTCCTATACTATTCTTGTTTATTATAACAATGTTTACAGTATAATAACATTTCATCAATTTCCGTTTTAGGTTTATCATCAACTGAACCACTAGAACCACTCATATAAAAAAAATAGAATTTAACTTAGATTGCTTAATTAGGTTGCACATCCCCTTTGGAGTCACTGAGTAATTCCAGCATTTTATTTTTTCTAGTGCCATATTGCTTTACAAGGAGTATTCATTTAGTATGCTTGGTTGTACCAGCAAAGATTTGTGCCCCTTTTTGTGTTTTGATTTTATGAAGTCAGTCTTGAATATCTAAGAATTTTCTTTCTCATTGTTTTAGTTTTTCTTTTATACCAGCTTACTGGTCTTCCATAAATGTAAACTTTTAGGGAATCCCAGATTACAATATTACACATGCCTTTATTGCATTCTATAAATATTATATAATTTTTAAGCCCCTTACTAAAGTATTCTGGTTTAAGGTATACAGGCATTCTTCTTATTCCCCTGCCATTCTATTAAGTAATATTTTAAAAACTAACGCACTGTGTTCCACAAACGGCAAGGTATAATTTTGAAATTTCCTATTCAAGTCTTTAAATTTGCAATTAACATCTTGACAGTGCTAGACTGTGTGCCAAATACATATGAATAAGAATATACTAGTGAGTCTTTAACCCTTAGTTGAAATGTGTCTATTAATTGTAATACCTCTATCCGACTCTAAGGATTTTGCTACTGCTGAAATTCGTGGTTCTTTTGTTACACTTGCTTATGACTTGTTAAAAATACAATTAAAGTCCCCAATCTATGAGATTTCCATTCATTCTGTTTATTTCAAGAATTATTTTAGTTATTTTAATCCCCTGCTTGGGAAAGTATAAAATTGACTAGTGTCCATATTTTGTTATTGCACTCCAGTATTACCACATTGAACAAGCCTTCCTTTAAACATAATCAAATGTCCCACAATTTTGATATTACTCCTTTCTTTTTAAATGTGAACTGAAACAAGGTCTCATACTGGCTAAATATCTACTTTATCAAGACTTGTATGTGTTTCTTGAGTGAAGATAACTGCAGTTTTATTAATGTTTATGTATTTACTTAAACATCCTCTTTTTGATCATATAAACCATCATCATTCACCGACATGATACACATACCCAAACTACAGCTCATCTTACATTTCAAATTCATGTTTTTAATTTTCTCTCTCCCTCTCTCTCTTATATACTCTAATGAGCTTTGTTGCTGTAGTACTTAACTGCATTCGTTTTCTTCTTCTGGAATCCTGCTTCAAATTTGAATATTTTTCCTTGTGCTTCCCAATAACAGGCATTCTATGCATACATTTTGATAACTATCAATAACTATTATACATAAATTTTAAAAATGTATTCTAATAGAATATATAAAGATTACTAGTTCAATTGAGCATACTCAAACTATCTCCCTTTCTCACCTTCTTTCCTTGGTATTTAGCCTTTCCGGTTTCATCGAGACTGTAGAGCGCTACAAGTTTTTTTTTTTTTTTTTGTGTGTATTACATAACTTGGATTTACTAAATTATAATTAAACTTCTGATTTCCACATTTAAGAGTTCAGAAATAGGCTGCCTGAAATGCACTGCACTGAGCACTTTGTCAGCTCTAAATACCACATGGCCTACATGGTAGACTTACTTGCCAGATAATGAACCTTGCTACAAGCTATGCACCAGATTTTAACTAATTTGAAGAAATGCAGAGTGGTCTCAAAAAAGTATTCCTATTTCTGGAAAAACAACAAAGTACAGTTGTATTGCAATTTATAATTGTATACGTTAAGAGTTTTGTTCCTTCTCAGTAGTGACACTTGGAACTTTAAGCTCTGAAGGCCCAATGACAGCTTTCCACCCTTTCCTCACTGACATCAGGATATCATATGTATGTGAAAGCCAAGCACCCACACCATCTTTAGTTCTTGCCCTGAATCCCTTCTCCAAAGAACAGCTCTGGTGTCAGATCACTGACTGGTGTACGATAAGGACTGCCAGCAGTAAAGCCTAACCAGATGACTAAATCTGCCTCTCCAGTACACATGTAGACACCAGGTTACAGTACTACAGAAGGCTAGGTCGGAGAATTGCAACTAGACTACTCAAAAAAATTCACACATGACCATGGGAAAGGAAAGAGAGGGAAGATAGAGGGAAATGGTACAACAACAGTAAATTTACTCTAACATCTACAATCACGGCAAGTTCTTGCTGAACTGTACTATGATCATTCTATTTTCCACTGTTGTAGCAATGACACTTGGAAAGATTCCCAAAATGTATAAACCAAAGAGTGGCTGGCCCCAACAGGAATAGGTCTGCAAGAAGACTTGTAAGAGGACTATGGCAAACGTTGCCCTTAGTGTAGAGATGATGTTCAGGTTACAGTGCTTGAATATGAATATGGATAAGATGCAAAAAAAGAACACTCCAGTCCTCGGTGCAGTCCAAACAATTTAATCCACAGTAAGTAATAAACACGGCAAGATGAGCGTTTTTGTCTTAATCACAAGACTTCATCAGATGCCATCATAAAAATACACACTCCTTATATAGTAAAATCAATCAGGACATAATTAGTCCAATAATTCAATCATAAAATTAGCAAGATAATTAGTAAAATAGTGAAGTAATAAAAAAAATTAAAACCATGCACAGGAATGCCAAAAAGTCAAACACTAGAGCCCTTTTAAACCTAAAGGGCTTTCAACATTAATACAGGTTTTAATAGTAATGTATTAATTTAAACCAGGAAATACGTTAGATTTTAACTTTAGCTGCCACTTTAATTCCTTATTTAATAACACATTCTTCATGTCCCCCCTCTTAGATTAATCTTAATATCTATAATGCCAAATTTGAAATTACTAAAATTCACAGAGTTTAATGAATGTTTATACAATGCACTTGTTTCTTTATTTTAATGTCATGGAGGTGTTCATACATCCTCTGTCTTTCAAAGCCCTTTCTGTCTTTCCGACATAGAATGCAGTACACCCCCCACATACAGCCAGGTATACTAACATTTTTGTATTACAATTTCCTTTGCAAAAAGTAATTTTACTCCTCAGTCCATTTTGTAAAAAAATAAATTAATCTTTGATAATATGTGGGCATTGTATGCACATTCCACAGGGAGTAGTTGCCCTTTTAACTTTAAAATTGTTTGTATCCATATATGTTCAAACTCTTTTTTGAAATTTTTACCAGTCCTAAAAGTAAATACGGGTTCTTTCCCTACCACCTCATGCACTTCATTTACTTTTAACATACCCCAATTGGCCTTAATAATATCCATAAAAGAACTTGTCAACTGGTTAAATTCTACAACACATGCCTTATGATACTTCTTGTCATTTCCTTTGTTTTTTGGGTTAACTGGGTCGTTGCCCAAGAGAGACTTGTATTTAGAAAGTAAAGTTGTGTACCTACCATAAATGTAGATGTTCGAGTGTATTCACTGTTGCCGTCATTATAATTGGGTTATCCTACTGGCAGGCTACCCGCAGTCAGCCTGAGTTCCAAAGTCTAGGTCCGGCGTCGGTTGCCGTCGCCTCCTCCCTGACGTCAGTGCGCCAGGGGTATAAAAGATGCAGCAGACACCATTTTCTTCAGTTTTTCTTATCCCAGATGTCAGGTGCCCCTAAAATGGTAGGCTCACTAATGCCAAAATGCATGCATAACCAAAAAACAACTTTTCCTTTATCTACAAGCAAATACACCACATAGATTGTATAGAATAGAGAAGTACAGATGAGTCCCAGCAAGGAAAAGGGGGATGGAGGGAGGGTAACCTGGACTGCAACAGTGAATACACTCGAACATCTACATTTATGGTAGGTACACAACTGCACTATGTTCATCGTGTTTCACTGTTGCAGTCATTACAACTGGGTTGAATCCCAAAGCTATGGTTGGGAGGCTGGTGCTAAATAGGATTAGGAGAGGCTATCAGACCCTGCAGAACTGCAGAGGCAAAGCCTGCCCTGGATTTAGAATAGAGAGGTAAGTGATAGTGCTTTCTAAAAGTATGCACTGAACTCCAAGTTGCAGCCTCTAAGATGTCTTTGGTTGGTATTCCTCTGTGGAAGGCTGCTGAAGTGGCTGCTGCTCTGGTGGAATGTGGCCTAATGCCATGCTGTGAATAGCAGAAACGAATGCAGTGGCCTATCCACTTTGAAATAGTCTGCTTTGAGATGGGCTTTCCTTGTGATCCTGCAGCATATGCTACTAGAAGTTGTTCAGTCTTTCTGAAAGCTTTGGTTCTGTCCAAGAAGAAGCATAGCTGTCTGTGAATGTCCAAAGAATGCAGAAGTCTCTCACCATTATTCTGTGGGTTTGGGTAAAAGGTAGGCAAATGAATTGTTTGGTTAAGTGCCACACTGGTCACTACCTTATGCATAAATGTAGGGTTTGTCCTCAGAGAAACCCTGTCAGGATGGAAAATGATAAAAGGTTCCACAGCCATGAGTGCCAGTAACTCTGAGACTCGTCTAGCGGAGGTTATTGCTAGGAGCAGAGCTGTTTCCCAGGATAAGAATTTTATATCAGCTGTAGAGGTTGGCTCAAAGGGAGGCAGCGTGTAAGTTTTTCCAAGACATAGTTGAGGTCCTATGCAGGTATTGGTGCTCTTGTTGGGGGTCTTATGTTTTTGGCCCCTCTGAGGTACTGCCTTAGTAGTGGATGAGAAAAAATAGGTGGTTCTGTATTGTAATGAGCTGAAATGGCAGAGGCATGAATTTTAATGGATGAAAAGGAAAGGCCTTTGTCCAGCATCTCAGTTAAGTATTGCAAAATCTGAGGAATATTTGGAACAATCGTGTCAATACCTTGTGCCTGGTTCCACGCACAGAATCTCTTCAATTTTTCTGCATAAGATTTTCTCGTGCTAGGCCTCCTGGCCTCCAAAATAACATCCATAACTGCTTTAGAAAGAGGTGTGTCTTGAATGGCTACATTATCCGCCATGCTGTAAGGTTTAGGGTCCTGTGTTGGCTGTGCAGTATCTGACTGTCTTGTTGAGTCAATAAGTGAGGAATTTGAGGTAGTGTCCAAGCTGGGCATTGGGACAAACTCTTTAGGATTAGGTACCAGTGCTAGTGGGGCCAGTCTGGGGCAATCAGAATAATTTTTGGCTTCTCTTGTCTGACCTTGAGGAGTACCTTCGGGAGGAGAGGAAGAGGAGGAAAGGCACATACTGTTAGGTTTTTTCCAGCTGAAAGATAGAGCATCCACTTTCCATGCTTGCTTGTGATAAGTCCTTGTGCAGAATCTTTGTAGTTGGCAATTGTGAGGAGAGGCAAATAGGTCTATGTCCCAGCATCCCCAGTTCCTTGTTATCATGCTGAAGACTTGTGGATCCAATTTCCACTCGTGGGGATCCATTGGGTTTCTGCTTAGTTCGTCTGCCGGAGTATTTATCCTTCCTGGCAGGAATCGTGCTTGCAGATATACTTGGTAAGTCAATGCTGTGTCCCACAACTTCATGGCTAGTCTGCACAGGGGGTAGGAATGGGTGCCCCCTTGCTTATTTATGTACCACATGACTGTGGTATTGTCCGTCTTTATCAGTAGTTGTCCTGGATGAAGTAGATCCTTGAAGGCTGTCACAGCATTTTGAACTGCTAGCATCTCTTTTTGATTGATATGTAGATGCATTTGACTTGAGGACCATGTGCCCTGAATATATCTTCTTGCCATGTGGGCCCCCCCCCCCCAGGCATAATCTGATGCATCTGTTGTCAATGTCTGCCTGGCTGTGGGTAAGGTGAATGGCTGTCCCATGTTGTGGTGACAGGCTTTTGCCCACAATCGAAACTCCTGTTGCAGGCAGGGAATGAGGATAATTATTGTTTCCAGGCTGTGGCAATGCTGAGTCCAAACACTTTGTAGATACCATTGAAGTTTCCTCATATACAGTCTTGCATATGGAATTAGCAGAATGCAGGATGCCATGAAGCCCAAAGCCTGCAGAATTTTTCTTGCAGATAACTGGGTCTTTGTTGCCAACATTTTGAAATAAGTAGTCAGTTGTCAGTGTTTGTCTGGCATGAGATAAGCCATCTGGGCAGTTGTATTTAAGCTTGCACCCAGGAATATTATCTCTTGAGAGTGTACGAGTTTTGATTTCTTTTCGTTTACTGTGTACCCTAGGCCTGCTAGTAATGTTTTAACAAATGCCAGAAGCTGTAGTAGTGTCTCCTTGTTCTCTGCTTGAATAAGGCAGTCATCCAAGTAATGATATATTTGAATTCCTCTTTGTCTGCAAAAAGCAATTACTGGTGCCAGGCACTTTGTAAAGACCCTGGGCGCAGTAATAAGCCAAAGGGCAGTGCAGAGAATCGGTAATGCATTGAGCCAGCTATAAATCTGAGGTATCTTCTGCATGATTGTCTGATTGGGACATGCAGGTATGCCTCTTTTAGGTCTAAAATCACAAGCCAAGCCTTTTTGCCCAGCATGGGCAGAAGCTGCTGCAGAGTTAACATTTTGAATTTTGGAATGTGTTCAGGATAGACAGGTCCAGTATTGATCTCCAGGTTTTGTCCTTTCTGAGCACCAAGAATAGCCTTGAGTAAAATCCTCTTGCTGTGATACTTGCTGAATGGCCCTCATGTCCATGAGGGATGAAACTTGTTTTTGTACCACGCAATCAATGGACAGAGGCAAGTCTGGCATACCGTTTGGCCTTGGCAGGGTGTGAAAATGGAACCTGTAGTCCTGGGATACGATATTTAAGATCCACTTGTCCTGAGTGATCATGTGCCAATTTTGAGCAAAAAGTGCTAGTTTTCCCCCCAAGGGAGCTGCCAGAAGATAAGTGTTTGGTGCTGGCAGGGGAAAGTCATTGAGACTGTTTCCTGTATGGCTGTGATTTTTCTTGTCTGCTTTTGGAGGTTGAAGCACCCCACTGTTTAGGCCTGTATGAGCCTTGGGGCTGTGATCTGCCTCTGGGGCATCTGTATCTACCTCTTTGTGGCCTGTCTGACACTGGAAAGGACCAGTTCTTTGCAGGCCAGTTCCTGCTAAATCTGGGAGGCTGTACTTGTAAGAAATCCTTGACTGTTTGCATAGATTTAGCTTTGTCCTCCATTTTCTTCAAAACCTCTTCTGCTTTAACACCAAACAAGGTATTGTTGTAATGGAGCATCTAATAATTTTGCTTTGACATGATCGGGCAGGTTCTGTTCTTTTAACCACGCATGTCTCCTAATGACAGAACCTATAACAGCGGCCCTGCAAGAGGCCTTTAGAGAATCAAAACCACATTGCAAAGTATGCTTTCCCCACTTGTTTAGCTGCATGCAATAAATCCTGCATTTCTTTGTTTTCTGCACATTCTGAATTTGTCATCATTTTTTGTTTAAGCAGTGACATAAGATATTGCTGACATTTAAGCATATGAAATTGACAATTTAAAGCTCTTACAGCCAAGATAGCAGAAGTGTAAATCTTTTTCCCCCATCTGTCCAGGGCCCTTGAATCCCCATCAGAGGGTATAGGGTTTTTTGCAGTGGACGCCTTGACCCCTTTGGGACCTTGAGAGATAGTTTCTGGGTCTGCAGCAGGGTTTTTATAAAGAAATTTATGTGAATCAGGAACCCTGTAGTATCTGTCTGGCTTAACAGGAGCTGGTGGCAGAATCAGGAGACAGTCCGGACTCTGAAAATACATCATCTACAATGTCTATAACAGGAGGAATAGCAAGTAATTTTGGCTCTCTCAGTGGAAATGCTCCTTCATAGTATGCAGGGTTTCCCCAAAAGAATAATCCTCCAGGAGGAGAGGCTGAAGGAATAGAATCTTCAGCATCAGAATACTCATAGAGAGGAAGAGAATATTCCTGGTCAGAAGAGGAATCAGAGGAAATGGAAACCTGATCTGAAGATGCATATTCTATCTCTTGCCTAGGCCTCTTATCAGGAGGGGGATGGGAACCCCTGATCAAAGTAATTAGGTCTTCGGCCATTTTAAGCATCTGTCTTTTAGGCATGGAGGCCTGTCCAGGAGAATGCTGTACTTGTTTCTTTGTCTTTAGAGCTGCTTTAGTCTTTGCCTTTGAAGCTGAAGTTGGTTTTACATATAACTGTGTAGGCCTGAAAACACCCTCAGAAGCCGATGCCTGCTCAGTGGCTCCAGACCCATCTGAGGGAATAGTTTCCGAATGTCCAATACCTTGAGTTTCCAGCGGCCTAGTCGCATCAAGTGGGAGTAGGAAGCGGCCTGTAGCTCTGAGATAGTGGGCGTCAGGGGCTGCGAAAGCACCTCACTGAGAACCGGTGACAGGCCTAGCAGAAGCCTCGTCAGTTTTGGACTTCGGGTGCCTGTCCTTTTCTTTGCGCTTTTTATAAACTCCGGTAGTCGGTTGCTCCAACGGCATTATATAGTTAAATCTTCTGCCAAAATAATGAAATGCAAAATCATACAGATGTTTAACAGTGTGTTGGTTAAATCTAGCACAAAACCGACAAACAGCAACGTTGTGGTCAGGGCCTAGGCAAGGAATACAGTAAGAATGAAAATCTTTATGAGGTATTTGCTTCCCACAAGAAATACAATTATTAACTTTTTCTGACATCGGTCTGGAGCAAGAAAAAAGTTTCCCCAATGGGGTACTTAGCTTTAATGAAGACTTCGGATCTGAAATTCGAATTTGAAAATCTCAGGAGTCGGCCGACCGGCATTTGCGAACTGCTTTTGTTTCGGGCACCGTGCGGCAAGAAAGACTGAAGAAAATGGTGTCGGCTGCATCTTTTATACTCCTGGTGCACTGACGTCAGGGAGGAGGCGATAGCAACCAACGCCGGACCTAGACTTTGGAACTCAGGCCGACTGCGAGTAGCCTGCCAGCAGGATAACCCAATTGTAATGACTGCAACAGTGAAACACGATGAACATCCCCAGCCTTTATACACCTCATCCAAATTTGCAAGGGTGTCATTCTCGGGGTACCATCTGTCCAAAAACATTTCTCTGAGTTTTAAAAACTCTCCCGTAAGATCTTCCTTTTCTGAGGTCATCCTGGCAATTCTAACCGCTTGTCCCTTAATCAAATTCTTTTTCTGACTCTGAGGGTGATTACTAGAATAGTGCAGGTAGCTGTTGCACCAAGTATCCTTTCTATAAATATTGGACTTAAAACCATCTTTAGTCTGAGATATGGTTACGTTCAAATAATTCACTCTCCTCCTTCCATAGATATGTAAACTTAAAGAAAGTGGTGCAACCATTAAGATATTTCATGACCATACCGGCACTTTCTACATCCCCCCTCCCACAAAACAAATATATCGTCCAAAAATCTTACATACAGACGTATATACTTGTAAAAGGGACTATTGAAGACATAACGTGTTCCCCACTCCAACATGACCAAATTAGCATAGGTGGGGGTACACGGTGCCCCCATAGCCACTCCACTGACTTGCTGGTAATATTCCCCCTGGAAGTGGATGTGGTTATTATCAAGTACCACTTTCATTAATTCAGTGATCAAGTCTATCCTATCTGCAGACAAGGTGGACAACCTACGTAAAGTGTCATAAAAGTACTGATGTCCTTCTTGCCTAGCGATACTCGTGAACAAGTCCTTAACATCAACAGTTAAGAAATTTAGACCTTCCTTCCAAATTCCAGGATAAAATGATCATGTAGCCATTTTCAAGATGCCATAAATGCAGGACCCTCTCAGAAATAAAGGGTAGCTGCTGTGGCCTTAGTGGACAGGCCCCTAACCTGCTCTGGTATGGCCCTGCCATGAAAAGGAATTTAACAGAAGCAACTACGGTGTGTTAGCCATTTTCATATACGCTAATTGGAAACACACTTCCCTTTTGCTAATGAAATGAACAGGTATCAGACTGGCTTATTTCTTTTCCTTCCAAGTAAACACAGTTGGCTACTCGTATTAGGGAAGTGAAAAATCTACTTCTCTGTTTTGGAAGAGTTGAAACAGAGGCAGGTGGACAGCCTGATTCAAAGATAATTCTATCACAACTTAAGGCATGATGATAGGGTTACTATGCATGGTGATCCTTTCCTTATGGAAAATGAGAAAGGGCCTTAAGCTATGTAGTTGTAAAAACCTTCTAGTAGAGGTTACTGCCATTAACAAACTGGTTTTCCATGTTAAAGTTTAAACAGAAGCAGCTGGCTCAAAGGAAGGCAAGGGTGTTTAGAACACAGTTGAGATCCCATTAAGTTATCCTTACTCTGACAAAAGGCATCAAAATCCAGAATCTGCATAAATACCTGATTTGCTGGTAGCAAGGAGCATAACGGTGGTTCTCCAGGGCCAACAGGCTGAAATGGCTGAAACATGTACCCTCACCCGAAGAAAAGGTTTGACAGATGGTCATGGATCTTGGACTCCAATCCATCACCCTGTTTCTGTCCTCTCTTTTTGATCTAAAACAGATACCCTTTTCAAATTTAGTCAAGTGTTACTTCCTTGTTTTCTGCTTCCTAGCCTCCCTTAGTACATGGAGCACATTCCGTGACAAAATGCATCTGAAGGGCATGAGCAATAATTCATCCAAACTGTCAGTCATATAGTTAGATTAGGATGAACAACAGACCTCTAGTTCTAGGATACAAGATCCATATAATAAAACAGCAGAACTGTTTGTGTTCTAATAAGAAAACTGCCCAGGTCAAAGGAGGGCTACGGACGGCATCTTTTTAGTCTATTCTGCTTGATCCTTTTTACCACGCTAGAGATAAGGGGGTACTGGAGGAAAAATGTAGATAAATAAATCTACACAAGCTTATGAAGAAGGTACCAGTTGTCCAGGCTTCCACTGGTGTTGCCCTGGTGCAAACTTTTTTTTAAACAACTTTATTAAATAATCACTTAAGACATAGGAAAACATACATTAACAAAAACATATTAACATTTTTTCCCATTTGCATACATTATACACCACATATTTTTTCTCCCTTTGTAACTATCAGCCCAACATTACATAAATTGCTAAATTCCTGCCTTCCCTTAAACCTTCCTCCTCAACATTATGCTTGTACTGTTCCTACAAGTTCCACTTATTTCTATGTAATTTGCTCTTTTCCTTTCTAAAGACAGCTCTTCCACTTCTTTTATCTCTTTTATAATGTTCTATATGTCAAATACAGTTGGTGGGTAGACTATGATTTTCATTTTCAAGTAATTGCTTTTTTTGGCAGACAACAGAATTAAACTTAATAAGGCCTTATGTCTAGGCAATTCAGATCCTGTATCCCAGCTCAAAGCATAATTTCCTTACATATGGCCAATTGCTCTTGCATTATTTCTGGTAGAGTACTCTGTAGGGAATTTCTAAAATCTGCCAACTCATTACACTCCCAAAACATATGTTCCCGGTTACCTCTTTCTTCCCCAGTACACTTTCAACATTTGTTATTTATCGGAGGACAATGTCTATAACAGGAGGAACACTAACATATGCGAGAGATGCAATTATACAGCCAAACTGGAAGCTAAGCTGTCTCCACCCAAGACTGGAACAGACCGTCAAGAGGAGGAGGTTAACACTTGCACCACAACTCCAGCTGCACACAGATCTATTAAAACAGCACTGGGAAAAAATACACAAATTCATAGTCGGAGGCTCTAAATAAAAACCTGCAAAAGCATCAGAGACCTCCAAAGCAGACAACCAAACAATCTGCACTTCCCATCACAAACCAGACAACACATAAAACACAAAATCAGTGTGCCACACAATCACAGCCCTTAAGGCGAAATAACATACCTAATACACTAGTAATAGGTGGACTCTAGTCAGGCACACTGACGTCCCACTCACTAGGCTGGACAAGCAGAAAGTTACTGTTAGCTGCCTGTCGGGAGCCAGAATCTGCCACATAACACAAACACTCAGGTCACTCCGGAACAAGTACAAATATGACTTCGTCATTGTTCATGTTGGTGTGAATGACCTGAGACGTACCTCCCTGGACTACATGAAAAAAGACATGGAAGAGCTCTCTGATCATGTAGCCCAGGCCGGTATGACCCTGACCCTGAGTAGCATCCTGCCCTCACCAAGAATGATGCCTCAGTATAAAGAAAAAATGATCAATTTCAACAAATGGCTAAGCTTCTGGTGTCATTCAAAGGGGATCCAATGTCTGTCAGCCTGGGACAACATGCTCGACAAGCCGCGTTGCTTCGCAAGAGACGGCTTGCACCTGTCACCCCTAGGCTTTTGAATACTGGCCAAGGCTTTTGCTGCCGCCATACTGCCTTTTTTAGGCAAGGCTCAAAATTCAAACCCACACTCTGTAAACAGCACAATTAACAAAAAACTGAGGGTTATGCGACTCAACGCCAGGAGTTTAAATCTCAAAATGCATGTGCTCAAAGCACTCCTCAGTATGGAGAACGTCGACATCTGTGCAGCAACTGAAACCTGGTTCAAGGCTCCAGAGAGCACTCCAGCACTACCAGGCTACAACTCATACCACACGTTTTGGCCACAGAACACGGACCGAAACACAAAAGGAGGGGGTGTATCCATATTCATCAAGGATACCTACACCTCCAGGTTAGTGGCGCAGCATGATACCTCTGTGATCATCCATGTGCAAATAACATCGGGCAAATCTGAAATGCAAATTGTGGCCTGCTACAGATCACCCTCCATGACCCAGGACCACCACTCCACCTTTCTGGAGACACTGGAAAACATGAAGGTCCTACCAAACGCCCTAATATTGGGCGATTTCAATTACCCTACCATTCGCTGGGAAAACTACTCGAGTACAAATTCCCAGGCCCAGCACTTCCTGGAATTTGTCAACTCAAACGCTGTGGATCAGATGGTTAACTCCGCTACCAGAGGTGAAAACATGTTGGACCTGGTCATCACCAACATGGGTGACAGGTGTTCCACACCAGAGGTCAACCGGTCACTGGTTAGATCAGACCATAAACTAACACCCCACCACCACCCCCAACTAAGGAAACCACAGTAAAAAACTTTTCTAAAGCAAACTTCACCTTACTTAAGACAGAGGTGGTAAGTTTCACAGCCCCCACTTTAAAGGATAACGCTGCCCAAGATGCAGAAACCTTTACAAATGCACTCTATGAGCACCTACAAGGATGCATGGATCATGTCATCCCTAGCAAAACCAAGACTCACTCCTCTAAGAGAAGGAAACCAGTTTGGTGGAACCTGCAATAAACAGGCTATACAATAGGAGGAGGAAACTAGTTCAGAAAAAAAGCAAATCCCAAGAAGGAAAGACTTCCCTGATCAGTATCAGTAAGAAACTGAGGTCCCTCATGAAATCATCCTAGGCCAACTTAGAAAGAAAATAGCCAAGGATTCAAAAGATAACCACAAAGCCTTCTTTAGCTATGTTAAGAATCTAAGTGGCAACTTGCAGCCATGCACTGAACTAGTGAAAAATAGCACAAAATATACTGAACCTACTGATATTGCCAACATCCTGGCAGATAGATTCAGTGCAAACTTCACCCCCCCCCACCTCCAAAAGGGCCCACAACAATACCGGAAAAGTGTAGTGTCCCAAAAACCACAGACGCACAGGTGAAAACAGCCCTTTCAAAAGCCAAAAACACTGTGTCAATGGGACCAGATGGTGTCCCAGGCTGTGTCTTGCATGAACTACAGAACGAACTAACCCCCCACCTAAAAACGCTGTTCAACCTCAGTCTCTCCACACGCTACATGCCCATAGAATGGCGCACAGCAACAGTTATTCCTCTCCACAAAGGAGGGGCCTGGCTAGCCTGGTCTGCAAGGCTATGGAGCACATCATCATGGAACTCATTAACAAAGACATTGGGAACCTCCAAACACTTGACCTGACCCAGTTCGGCTTTGTTAAGGTCAGATCATGCCTACTAAACCTGGTTGACTTCTTTGAGACAGTCACCAAGGTCATAGATGAGGGAAAGGTGGTTCACACAGCCTACCTTGACCTCGCCAAGGCTTTCAACACCATTCCCCACTCAGGTATTACAGGAAAAACTCACCAGCCAGAACATAAACCCCTACGTCATGAGATGGGTTGCCAACTGGCTTACAGATAGAACACACACGGTAAGAATAGCGGGCTCCAGGGCTGACTCTAAACCAGTCGGCTTAGTCCGGGGATCCCTACTGTTCAGCATATACTTCCTAGAAGTACAGGCAAACACAGGAGGACTATGGCTAAACAAGTTCGCCGATGACTGCAAACTGGGAGCCATAACTGACTCTCTGGCTGACACGGACATCCTCCAAAAGGGCCTTACTGAGACGGACACCTGGTGTCAAAGTCATGGCCTCAAGCTAAATGCCAAAAAATGCATAGTCATCCCATTTGGGAAAAACAAAACACTCACGAATTACCACATAGGTGGCAGCCCCCTTAATACAGAAGAGGTAATAAGAGATCTGGGGTCCCAGGTAGATAGTAATCTCTCCTTTGACAATCATATTGCCAAAGTAGTTAGGAAATCCTTCTATGTGGCCCAACTAATTACTAAAGGGTTCGCATCTAGAAATAAAGAGGTTATAGTGCCCCTCTACTCGTCACTCATTAGACACATCATAGAGTACAATGCCCAATTTAGGATGTACCTCACAAGACACTTCCAACAGCTGGAAAGACCACAAAAGTACCTCACCAAGAGGATTACTGGTCTCAAACATATGTCCTATGCAGCCCGACTGAAAAAGCTCCGGGTGTACTCAGTGGCATATCGCTTACTCAGAGGTGATCTCTGCCTGACTTACAAAGACACATCCAACTCAGAATTGATGGACATGCTCCACCTAAAAAAATCCAAGTCACTGCGAGCCATGCGCTCTAGTGAGCTAAACCTCGCCACAACAATAAATAGAACATGCTGGAGGGATAGATTCCTGTCACAGAGACTCCCCATGCTTTGGAACAAAATTCCAAATTACATCAGGCAGAGCCTCTCACTAACACTCTTCAAGAGAAACCTTGACGAGTGGATGGGTAACAGAAAATATGCCCTTGGGATCACTTCATTGGCTCTGCTTGACAGAGGATCAGTTAATTAATCAATGGGGCAGTGAAAGCCGGCAAACTCTAGCTAGGCTTGTAAATGCCCTCCGGCAGACAGCCTAGTACCTACCTATGAACCTATAATGTTATGTTTGCCTCTCAGCCACAAAAGTAGAGTTATCCATAGCTATCAATTTTGGCAGCACCTTTGCCATTCTTTTATCTAGTATAGACAAGCACTTTATAATTGTGGTTTAAAATTGGAAGCTGGGTCTGATGCATCTCTACCCTCTTTTGGTAGTACAGCCACCACAATTATCTTCCAAGATGTTTGTGGTTTCCCTCTTTTTAAAATATTAAACATTCTTCCAGATGTTTATTACTTTAGTCCCTCGTAACTTCCACAGGGATGCTATCTGCTCATGGAATCTTCCCTGCAGACTGATTAGCCATCACCATTTTTATCTCACCTCTTTTTATCTTAACTACTGCTTGCTGTGTCTCATCTTACTCTAACCTTGGCATAATTAAGTCTTGCATAAATACTTCAATTTGTGTTTTTTCTTGGTTTTCACACTCCTCTGCTTTATACTAATTTTCATACAACTTACTAAACATCTCCAATACCTCTATAAGATCTCTGATTATTTTCTTGTCTTAGGCTCCTTAAGTTTGCTGACAACCCTTTCTATTTTTTGTTGCCTAATTCATTGTGCTAAAAGTTATTGTATTCTGGAGTGCTCAAAAACCAGTTGTTTGACAGAAATCATTCTAAATGCATTATCTAAATACTCTCTTATTTTCTGTTTAACACTCTGCAGATCCTCATCTTGTTCAGAGACATTCCCCTTATTCTGTAATACTCTAATCTTTGTCAGCCCATCTATTAACTCTCATTACTTCTTAATCATATCTCTCTTATTTCTAACCTATATTTACATGCCATTTTAATTTTATACCATTCACAAGCTATTCCTTCGGAAGGAATTTCTATCCTCCCATTCCTTAAATTCCTCTCTCTTTAACAGGTACATGGGAAAGTGACCGTCTCATTTTACTTTATTCTCCTGCATTTTTATCTTAGGTTTTATTTGTGCATGATCTGAAATGGCTACTGAATGCATCTCAAAGCTTTCAATTAAATGCAAATGTTCCTGTGAAATATAATTTCTATCCAGTCTATCGCAGTTATTCTACCTTGGGGAATAAGTAAATTCTATACATACAACTGAATTTACATCTTTTGTTATACTTTCACTTCTAGGTCCTCATAATACATCTTTACTATTGCAAATCAAGTTCTAGTCCTCACCTATAATATTCCCTGCTGAAAACGAGTTATTTCTCCCAGTTTTTTAAGCTCCATAACAGCAGTTTTGGTACAATATAAATGCATGCCAGCGTAAACCTTCTCCCATGTTAAAAAGTCCCATATTACCACAAATCCATTATTATTGTCCCCCCCCCCTTCTATCACTATCAGAGTCCCTTTAGCAATCAGTATTGCTCCCCTTTTCCTTTGTCCCCGACACTCTGCTGAATATTCATCCTGAAATCCTTTGTCAAATTCACATGATCATTTCTTTCCACACGTGTCTCTTGCAGCACTGTTATCTGCATTGTGCATTTCTGATGCAGGTAATGTATTTGCAGGGGAGATTTCTTGGGAATGCAGAGGATAAAAAACATGGAATTTCAAATAAAAGTACAATAAAACAGGTTTGAGGAAGAGAAGTGGTTTGATTAGGAAGGGTAAAAAAATATATAAGATTTCAATAGATTTGACAAAAATCCTTAAAGAAGGTAGTGACATTACATGTTTAGAAAAACAAGAATTAGGGGAAGCCATGGTGGATTCCAAGATGGTGGTCGGCTAGGGTACACCCTATGCACAGAGCTCCTTACCTCAGTGACAAGATTCCTGAAAATACATCTTTTAAATACTAATTTCTACGATCTAAAGGAAAGGGGTAAACTTCCTCTGCTCTATTCTACTGGTTTTGTGATTTAATTACCTCGATTTGGGCAAGGATCATCTTATAATACCTACTGTCAAGTCAGTCTCTAAGCCATGTGTATCCAAAAGGGCCTTGGATTATTTCATACATATTTAGTATTTCTCTGTCGGATATGGCAAATGAAGCATTAGCGATGGAAATGCAAACTACTAAGGCTAAACTCTCAGCAATCTTTTCCCCAGAGAAGGAAGCAGTCTCAAAAAGACAGGAAACCAATAAACAAGCATTGGAACCTAGTAAAATAAGCGCCAAAGGCAAAACTGAATCCAACTTCCATCTAGACGAACTTAAAATAGCGCTTCACCCTATTCAGTTGGCCATACAAGGTTTCTCTGATCAGCTTGCAAAATTTGGCAATACCATAAATCAAACTGTAGACAGAGTGGACACACTAGAACATAGGATTCAGGCTAATGAATCCTTAATACAGACTTTATCTGAAGAACTGCACGCCAAGAATGCATCTTTAACCGATCTTCAAGCTAAATTAACGGATCTTGAGGCAAGAAGTCGCCGCAACAATATACTTATCAGAGGGATCCCAGAGTCTTATGAAAACAATGTTCTGCTAACCACAACCAAGCAGATCTTTGAATTACTTTTGCTCTCAGAAGGTTGTTGTTCTGATATTATTGTGGAGAGAGCGCACCGTTCATTGCATAAAAGACAAGACCACTCTGCTCCACACCAAGTCTACACTAGATTATTAAATTTTCAAGATACCCAAAAAATATAACAGGCTGCTAAAAAACAAAAATCCTTTATTTGGAATAAGTATAAGCTCACTTTTTCACAAGACCTACCTATCTCGATTAAAACGAACAGACAAAACCTAGCTCCGTTTTGCGCTGAACTAATCAAGAAGAACATCAAGTTTCAGATGCGATATCCAAACACCCTAATATTCTCTCACAAGGATGCAAAATTCACTGCTAGTTCCCCGAAAGAGGCAAAAGAGGCTTTTTTCAAAGCTTTCAACAGTGTCCCTGTGATGTAACTTACTCTGGTATTAAAACCATTCCAGCTAAGACTTTTTTAATGGTATTCAACTCACCGGAGAATATGCTGATGTCCCCGATTACTCATTAGAGGCCATTTGTGTCTTTTGGATCTGGTTGCTGATTGATATCTTAACTTGTGTTTTTCTTTTTCTTTTTTTGTATGAGCTGCTTAGCCGCCAGGTGGGAACTGTTTAGTAGCTGGTTCTGGTTGTCCAGAAGGTCCCTTTTCATCTGCGACTTCCAGTTGTTCCCACGCAGAATGTAGTCCCTCTGGTGTAAATACCTTACCATGCTCCTCCTGGCTCGGCAGCTCCTGGTTTACTGTCTGGTTTAGCTTCGCCTGCATTTGGAAAACCTCTGAGGTTAGTTCAAGCTGCTTTGTAAATGTACTCTCTATCATTGAAGCATCAGCGACTTACCAGGTAGGAAAAGATGTTTAACCTGGTTATAAAGAGACTTTCTCTCTGCCGAAGGTGCAACTATGCTAAACTTTAATCACAACTTATTGAATCTTCAATAACTCCACTAACTATGACTGTAAAACGCTGTGTGGTTGCAGCAATATTATTCTGCTCTCTTTGTCTAGCAAATACTAAATATTGGACAATGTCCGACTATGATAAGTCATTGTGTCATGCAGCCCTATCTATTATGTTAAGGGCGAATACACCGTTGGCTAATGCAAAAGTTGAAGCAGGGCAAGTACTCAGACTTTACTTTATTGCTTTTACTGGTGGCTCTTATTGCATGGTGATAATGTACTAGCATGATCTATCTTTGGATGTTGGTTGTTATGTATATATGTACAGCATTATTACCTATTTTATTGTCCTTTTATAGGTCAATGTGTGTGACAATTTCTTATTGTGTGCTTTTATTGTTTATTAATGACCTATACTTTTCTTGTTTCTATTGTTGTGCTTCTTCACTGAAGGGGTTGGGGTGGTTAGGCACCGGGATATATTTGAAGTAGTACTGTGCTACCCTTACTGTCATTCGCTTATGTTCAGTAACTGAAAGATTGATGTGGATCTACATTACTTTTATATTACTAATCTTACACTATACCCTCTCCTCTCACATGGTCCTGATACCTTGTTCCGGAAAAAGGATTAGACACTCCTCAGTTTATCCATTTATACTAGTTACCCTAACTTGGCTTGGTCCATAGATTCATGGAATATAAGAGGCTTACAAAATAAATCTAAGAAATCCCTTTTGTTACACTTATTGTTCAAATCACAGGCTAACATTTGTTTCTTACAAGAAACGCATTTACATAAGGATGACTGGACGAAAGATCTATAATTGCCCAGGTGACAGCTCCAATTCTAAGGATATGGCTATAGTAATTAAAAAATTATTTCAGGGTGTAATCACAGAAGTTAACTCCGATAAGAATGGCAGATGGTGCTATTTTATCTCTCATCTCCCTTGCTCTAGTAAACCAATCCTTAACATCTATGGCCCGTGTACACAGCAACAACTCTTCATCTTAGAGATATATAACATTTTATGCACATTCCGCGACCACCAATTTATTTTAGGCGGTGATTGGAATGCTGTCATAGATCCTAATATTTATCGCACCAGTAAATCTCCCTCCTATAACTTTCAAGCTTCTCTTGCCCTAGAGGAACTAATCTCTGACTTCAATCTTATTGACCCTATTTCATTTAGCGACCTTTTAACTAAAGACAAAATATACACATATTATTCTAAATGCTACAACACCTGGTCACGATTAGACTTTTTCCTAATCTCTGAGTCCCTTTCTTTTCTCAAGATAAACTTCACTACAGAACCTAGGTTTTTCTCTGATCATGCAAGAATTTCCCTTAAGATCTTTCATTCGTCAAAGCCTTTCCGATCTCTCCCATACAGTAACTGGACACTAAATAATAACTTGCTCCATAACAAAGACATAATCCAAGAAACTAAAGAAATTTTAGCAGACTGACTCCAACCTTGATGTTTCTCAAATTCCTCTAGATATCCAATGGGCCGCTTGTAAAACCAAATTGAGAGATATGCTGATTAGCAAGGCCTCCTATTACAATAAACTTTACAAAACTAAGGAGACTAACTTGATCACGAAACTCTCAGACTTAGAAAGGAAACAAAGATTAAGCCCAGACCTTAGCCTAGATAAAAGTAATTAGTAGTACTCAAAAAGAGCTATTGGAACTTCATCAACAAAATCTTTCCTTGCTTGATCAAAAACTTGTTGCTACACATTCAGAGTGGGCGCAAATTCCTTCCAAAACTCTTGCAAGAATAATAAAAAATAATCAATGTACTCCTAGGATCTCTCTTACAATACCAGAACAAAATTTATAAATCTGATTCGGAAATAATTTAGTTATTTTTTTCCTTGTACTCATATATATACTGCAGGAAGATTGAATCATCTCCTAACTTACATATGGATAACTTCTTGGACTCTAAATTTTCCCTCCTTGAATGAATCTTAAAAATCCATGATTTCTGCTCCACTGACTCTTCAAGAAATCCAAGATGCTATTACCAATCTTAAACTAGGAAAATCTCCTGGCCCGGATGGGTTTACCCCGGATTTCTTCAGAGCCTTCAATCCAATAATCTCTCCCTCTCTTCTAAAGGTATTCAACTTCATTATAAAACATGGAATCTCGGATCTACATTGGAACACCTCGAAAACCATACTGATTTTGAAAAATAAGCAAGATAAAGCCGATCCCCACAACTATAGACCTATTACCTTAATAAATGTGGATTTAAAAATCCTTTCGTCTATCCTGGCAAGCAGACTTAAGAAAACTATGCCCTCTTTAATTTCTCCTGATCAAGCTGGTTTTATGTCTCATAGACACACTTGGGATAATAACCTAACCCTTGACTCTCTAATTCAATTAACAAAGAAAGATAAAAACCCAATATAAGCATTAACCCTTGATGCTTCTAAAGCCTTCAACAGAGTCAATTGGGACTTTCTGTTTTTAACTCTATCGCACTTTAATAATCCCAACGCTTTCTCTGATATGATTAAAATTCTATATAAAAACTCATACACTTATCTCTACATAAACAAAAACTTATCTAAACCAATTAGGATTACGAATGGTACAAGACAAAGTTGCCCCCTATTCCCCCTTTCTTTTCAACATCTTCATTGAACCCTTCTTTCTTTATATTGCTCAAAATTCTTTTCACTCAATTCCTAAAGTCCTGAATACTAATATAATGTTTTCTGCCTTTGCAGATGACCTTAATTTGTATTTTCAATATCTCAATACTGACATAGGTAAAATCATTAATACTATTAATGATTTCTCGAAAGCTTCAGGATACCAAATTAATCATAAGAAATCACACATCTTTCCTATTAATCCTGTAGGTCATAAATCTCATTTCTTTCCAGACTCTCCCTTTCAGACTAACCTTCAATATTACCTATCTCGGTATACACTTCGATCACAACCAAACTTCTATGCTCCAAAATAACCTAATCAGAACATGGTCGAAAATTCTACAAGACCTTCGTAGATGGGAATTAATGAACCTATCTCTTTTATCCAAAGCCGCGATAATGAAGATGAACATCTTACCCAGACTCCTATACCAATTTAGTGCTTCAAACCTTATGATATCCAAAACTATCTTTTCTAAGATTAATAAAGAATTAGCCAAATTCATCTTGTTTCCTAAATCAATGAGGATATCATACTCTAAACTAATTTATCCAAAAAATAAGGGTGGTCTGGGTTTACCTAATTTTCAACTTTACTATACGATTATTTGTGCCAATAAAATATTGTCCATCTCCAAACTAACTCAGAGAGACTATAATTTTTCCCCTTCTTGGATGAAAATATGGTATCACCATATTCAGGCAAATAAAATTAAAACCAAAGCTCTCCCCTTTCTTTCTCCAGAAGCTCTCAACAAATCCAAACTTTCCAGCACTTTAAAACATGAAATCAGGCTATTCCAGACTTAGTTAAAATCCATCAACCTTGACAAAGTCTTCTCTTTACTTCAACCTCTTCATCTAAATCCCAATATTAAGATCAACAATTTAATGATTAATCTCTCGGACTTTCCTCTCATTAAGGATGTTGTAATATGGGACATTCTCAAATATAAAGACATAACACTCCCTGTCCTACGTTTAATTCTCAAAGTCAATAATAAATACACGGTTATTCTACGTCAGCTAAGAGAATTAATATTATCAAAATTTGCTTATATTTCGGTCAATAGTCAGGACTTTACCAAACTCTTGGGAGATTATACAAGCAATTTCGAGCTCAAAGAAAATGCTCTCCAAATCTTACAATCTATTGAACTCTATAGTGCATAACTCGGCTTGCCTCTTCTCCAGCTACTGGGACAACCATGGAACCCCTTTCACAGTGGAACAAAAACTATCTGCTATAAAAACTACTTTAAAATTATCCCCTTTTAAAAAACTCATTTACACACAATTAATGGTCAATAATAACTCATAATGTGAGAGTGTTCAATCTCGCCTTTGTTCTTACACATGGGTTCGGAGCCGATCCTCGGCTCCGTGCCGGCCGACTGCAAGCTCTGCATCGAGAAGAAGCTCGAGGACATCTAATACCCACAATCCCCCTCTGCCTTTACCTCAGATCTAGTTTGCCGCTGCTGCATTCGCATCGCTGGAGGCTAGCTCGAGCATCTTCAGATAAGATTTAACTTTCTTTTTGTTAAATTTTAGGAGAACTTGTTCAAAAATTACTTGTTACTGTATTTAGTGTATGGTGTGTGTGTAGAGAGAGAAATTCTCGGTACCGTTAACTTAGTTTAACTTCTTTTAACTGGTATAGAGTTTTTCGGGCCTACCACCCCTACTTGGATTGACAAACGGACTGACATATTTACGGATTTGACCTTTTTTCTCTGGATTGACTACTTTACTGGACTTGACTTTTTTCTCTTACTACAAAATGTCTGAGAAAATGAAATCTGGATTTAAACGTTGCCAGTGTGGCCAAAAGATGTCGGTCACAGACAACCACAGTTCCTGTTTCTACTGCCTTGGCCCTCTCCACTTACAAGAGGACTGTTCAATTTGTCACTCTTTTAGTGGGAGGGTCATGACAGATAGGCGCAGGAAACTGATGGATAGAGGTTTATTGAAACCCTCTTTCCAGGAGGCTCTGGATGCTTCAGACCAGGCATCCAAATCCTCGAAGGAATCGAAGACGTCGGAGCCCAAGTCATCGGCTCCGAGCTCTTCGGGTAAAGTTAGATCACCGGTTCCACAGACTTGGGGCCGAGTGTTCAACTGTTGGCAGTTTCGAGCCTCGAGTCTTGGAACCGGTGACGGAGCTCCCTCCACCGACTCTGTTGAGGTCGGCTCCGTCTTCGATTCCTTCGACTCGTTCTTCCAGGCCCCTGGGGGACTCCGATGTGGACCGTGTGGTGCAGAAATTGATGGAGAATACGGCCTTATCCAAGCTTATCTCGGTCTCCTCTCAGTTGATGTCGAGACTTGAAGGCCTGCCACTATCTCCATCTGTTCCTCCTCGAGACCTGTCCAGTCTTCGGAGCCGGAAGAAGCTGAACTGATGATTGTGGAGCCCTCGGTGCCAGAACCGTCTTTTTCTCGGTCGGCACCGTTCACCTCGACTCCATCCGATCCGGTACTGGAGTCTCGGGCGAAGATCCATCCTTGGTTCCGGGACCGAGTCGGACTGATGTTTCGGTTCCGACACTCCCTCTCGGAGCCTCGGCGCGGATCGACTCGGTTCCGTCCTCGGGGTCGGTGTCTTCGGTTCCTGTTTCGGGGATTCTTCCCATTTCTTGAACCGGGAGATACCTCGACTCGGGACCCGGGGGCCTTCGACCTCATGAGGAAGGTGTTGTCTACCCAGACAACCACATCAGCAGGAACAGCTTCTCCTCCCCACAAAGGACCGTTATCCTCCTCTGCACCCACGGCTACATCCAAGCGTCGAGCACCGGTGTCTCAGCCACCCCTAGAGGGTGCCCCCTCTTCCTCGGAGGCTTCTTCGGATGTTCCCCACGAAGAAGTCCCTAGGAAAAGATTGTGTAAGAGGAGACACTTAGATTCTCCACAAGAATCTTTGACATCCGATACTGACTTGGATGAGTCAGAAGGGTCCCTAAGTCACCTTCAGAAGATGTCTCCTTTTCTGACATCTTGGAGATCCTAAAACAGAGAGGTGACTGGCAATCCCTCCCCTTCTGAGGATGAGTCAGTTTTGCTGAAGGCATTTGGTGCTCGCCCTTCCTCCTCCTGGGTCACTCCGCCCTTCGATGAGTTAATGGAGTTGATTGCTCGAAGGGCGTGGAGACACCTGACACGGTGGAACCAGTCCCTAGGAAGCCTAATAAGTACATTACGGCACCACAGGACAAGGCTTACCTCACCAAAGGAGTTCCAGTAGGCGCCATGGTGGTGGCAGCGCCACGAAAAGGAGATGTCGGAGTCTTCCTCATCTGTCCATCCACCTAACAGAGATTCTAGGACCATGGACAGATACGGAAGCGCATTTTCAGTTCAGCGGCTTTCTATGCGTTCCCTGAACTATTTGACTCATTTTACACGCTTACAGAGGGATCTAGTCAAAGAGTTGGGAGATACCCTCCAGGGTACTACAGATGCTGCTGTTTCAGAGAAAGTTACAGCACATCTCAACACCCTTACATCCATTGTAAACTCGTCCATGAGGCTGATATCTTACGCAGCCGAGGGATCGAGTAGGGCAGCGGCTTCAGCGATTGCTCTTCGTAGGCAATCCTGGATGCGCTTATGTTCGTTATGGAAGCCTTCAAGTCTTCCTTTACTAACGCCCCATTTGATGGAGCCACACTTTTGGCCCTAAAGTAAAGGAGACCCTTACCGGTGTGAACAGGAGGGAAAGACTCTGTCTGCTGTCGGAGTCCGTTTTTCCACCCCTTCCAGACCGTACCCCAAAGGGCAACGTGGTGGGAAAATGTGGTTTCGAAAACCCCAAGGATCTTTCCCAAACACACAGGTTGATGCCCCCTCTAGAGGCAGAGGGGGGGGCAGAGGTGGAAGACGCCGCCCTGGCAGCAGAGGGGGTCCGCAAAACCAAGGTGACAGGGATAACCTCCCTGGCAAACCTTTTCAGCACTCCTGAGAGGAGGCCCGACTGTCCTGCTCTGGAGGCAGTCGGGGGTCGCTTAGCTTTATACCCTCAGGCCTGGCAAAACCTTTCTTCAGACAACTGGGTAAAAAGCATTGTTACCAGAGGTTACAAAATCCCATTTCTATCCACACCCATTCCAAAGAAAACTCCCAGATGTACCACCCCATCTCTGAGAGCCAGCAGCTACAGAAATTTCAAAGCTGCTAGAGAAAAGAGTCATCCAACCAGTCCCAGCGGACCAAATAGGATTCGGAACTTACTCAAGGTTCTTTTAGTTCCAAAGAAAACAGGGGACTGGAGGCCGATTCTGGACCTAAGCCATCTCAACACCTTTGTCAAGAAGGAAAAGTTCCGAATGGTCACGCTTCAATCGATCCTTCCATTCTTACAGAAGGGCGACTGGATGTGCTCAATAGATCTGAAGGACGCATACTACCACATCAAAATGGCCAGGGCGTCCAGGGATCATTTGCACTTCCGGCTGGGAGCCAGTCACTATCAGTTTGAGCCCTGCCCTTTGGTCTGACCACAGCCCCAGGGTCTTCACCAAATGCATGGCAGTGGTAGCGTCTCATCTGAGGCGCCTAGGATTCCAGGTGTTTCCGTATCTGGACGACTGGCTCCTGTCTGCCACCACCAGGCGTCAACTGATACAGGCCAGGGATTACACCCTACAACTTTGTACACACCTTGGAATTTCAGTAAATTTGAAAAATCTTTACTACAGCCATCACAGCATATCTTATTCATAGGAGCGGAATTAGATACGCACCATTTAGTTCTAAGACTTCCTACAGAAAGAATAGTAGCACTTCAAATCAACATTTCTCTTCTGCTGTCGTCCAGAAAGTCCCCGGCAAAACTTGTTCTGAAAGTCTTGGGTCTCATGGCAGCTTCTCTCGTTGCGATACCATTGGGAAGACTGCACATGAGAGTGCTACAATGGCTTCTGTTTGCACAATGGTCATTCCAACAACTTCCACTGACTCACGAAATATTGATAACGAAAACATGCAAATCACACCTAATGTGGTGGTTACAGACTTGCAACCTATCCAGCGGAAGACCATTTGCGCTACCCGCACCGTCAGCGACGATAACCACAGACGCTTCCCTGATAGGGTGGGGGGGCATCTTTCAGGGACAGACAGTCCAAGGCGAATGGACCAATCTGGAGTACAATCTGCACATCAATGTTCTGGAGTTGAGGGCAGTGTTTTGGCGTTGCAACACTTTGCTCCCCTTCTTCCTCCAGGGACCATTGCAGTTCAGACAGACAACATGTCCGTAGTCTGGTACATAAACAAGCAAGGGGAACCAGGTCTTACCAACTATGGAGAGAGGCCATGAGAATTTGGCAATGGGCGGAGTCCACGGTCGCTTTCTGATCGCAACGCACATCCCTGGGTCATCCAACGTCATAGCCGACAGGCTGAGCAGGGCAATACTGTTGCCTCACGAGTGGTCCCTCAAACAGTCAGTTGCGAGAATGATTTTTCGCAAATGGGGCCAGCCTACCTGCGATCTGTTTGCGTCTCCAATGAACGCCAAATGCAGGAGCTACTTTGCCCTATTACCCCTCCAGGGAAGTCCCCAGGGACGCTGGTGCACGATTGGCCCCGGGTCTCCTATATGCTTTTCCTCCATTTCCCCTGATTGCAAAGTTTCTACAGAAAGCCAACAACCTTCAGAGGACTATTATTCTCATTGCTCCGTTCTGGCCTCGTCAAATTTGGTTCCCTTTTCTATTGCATCACGCATTCGGGGACCTTGGATGCTGGACCCAGAGCCAGATCTAGTGACTCACTCGTCAGCAGTTCCTCACCCATCTCTAGAATCTATCCATCTAGCAGCTTGGCTGCTCCGCTTCCTTTCTAGCCAGGTCGGTTCCCCTTACATCGGCGGTTCAAGATATTTTAGTAGCTTCTCATAAAGTTTCCACTACAAAGACTTACACCAGTAAGTGGAAACGTTTTGTCTTTTGGGCGGAGTCACATCATTTGGACCCTGTTATAGCTCCGTTAAACAAGATTTTAGAGTTCTTGACTGAACTATTTCATGAGGGAGCTTAGTCGGCTACTTTAAGAGTACAGTTAGCTGCCATTTCTAACTATCATGTAGAGGAATGTGGTGCGCCTATTATGGCTCACAGACTTTGTAAAGCCTTTTTAAAAGGTTCTTTTCATATCAGACCACCAGTCAGAAGTCCGACATCACCGTGGAATTTGAACCTGTTGCTCTCTAAATTGATGTTGCCACCCTTTGAACCAGCCTCAAGTTGCACATTGAAATATTTGTCATGGAAAACTTTATTTCTAGTGGCCATTACATCTGCTAGACGAGTGTCTGAACTTCAGGCCCTTTCTGTCAAACATCCTTATTTAATATTTCATTCTGACAGAGTATCCCTACGCACTAATCCATCCTTTCTCCCCAAAGTTTGCTCTTCTAGTAATATTAATCAGTCCATTGAGTTACCCACCTTCTTTAAGAACCACTCTAATAAATTGGAGTATATGTTGCACAAACTGGATGTCCATAGACAACTCAGATTTTATTTGGATAGAACAAAAGATCACAGGAAATCTGATCAACTATTTGTAGCTTTTGCTGACAGCAGAAAGGGTCTTGCAGTTACGAAACGAACTCTTTCTAAATGGCTAACTGACTGTATCACATATGTTTATGAGGCCTCTGATCAAACATTATCAGTCAAACCCAAAGGACATTCCACCAGATCAGTTTCTACATCTTTGGCTCACGCAGCTCGCTTACCACTAGACACTATTTGTGCGGCTGCTACTTGGGCTAAACCACATACATTTATCTCTCATTACAAAGTGGACAGGGTTTCTAGGGATAGGGCAACCTTTGGTTCCACTGTGCTCAAGAACGTTCTCCCTTGAGTTCCTCAGGATCATGGAGCTAGGGGCGCTACCCATGTGTAAGAACAAAGGCGAGATTGAACACTCTCACATAAAGAAGTTATGTCCTTACCATAACGTTCCATGTGGAGTGTTCATCTCGCCTTGGTTATTACACTCCCACCCTCCACCCTTAGGAAGAACGTTCAATTTGGTGCCTGGTCTGGAGTATTCTCCTTCTGCTGTTGCATTATTAGTGTTACTATCATACCCTTGGTATGTTTGTATATATGTACTTCTATGTATATAGCTTGGCATGTGTGCGTGCTTTATGTCTGGTTTGCTTGCAAACTAGATCTGAGGTAAAGGCAGAGGGGGATTGTGGGTATTAGATGTCCTCGAGCTTCTTCTCGATGCAGAGCTTGCAGTCGGCCGGCACGGAGCCGAGGATCGGCTCCGAACCCATGTGTAATAACCAAGGCGAGATGAACACTCCACATGGAACGTTATGGTAAGGACATAACTTCTTTTTATACACCATCTGTGCTTAATAGGTTTGACCCCAGAAATACTCCCTCCTGTACATGTTGTCCCTTTCCAAAGGCTGACCTTATACACATTCTCTGGTCCTGCAAATATTCCCACAAACTTTGGACTTCATTGAAAGTTCGTCTTGAGAAAATGGGATACCACAAATCTACTCTTCTCTTGGGAGTTAGCGATCCTTCATATACCCACTGTTAAACTATCTAAATTAGACCTACACATACTAGTCATTTTATGCTCCTTGATTAAATTATATATCACTAAAAACTGGCTGGATCGCACCAAACTCTGTTGGAATAACTTCAAGAAGATGCCTTTTACATATATTTCAGCACAAAAGCTTATTATAAAAAGGACCTAGGAAAAAAGCCTTCTTTGGAAAAGTTTGGAAGAATCTACTCGACCTTATTCTCTACAGTTAATCGAGTTCATGGATTCTGTCTCGGAATTTGGTATAGATTTTCACTTTAAGATTATCTAGGAGATCCACTGATATCCTTTAGAACCTCAATGTTCTTTTCTTATTTCATTTCTCTAAATGGTAGCACTCTAGTTTTTGTAAATATTGTATATATTTTTGTTTTATAAGTTTTAGATTCTATTAGGCCTACCTGCATATTCATATCTTCATGTAATGTTCATTTACTCTTGATGTGAAATAAATAAAAAAGTTATTTGAAAAAAAAAAAGAATTAGGGGAAGCCACAGTAAAGTTTAAGTTGGGTGTCTTATAGACATGATAGTGGCTTGAAGTTTCCACATTATCCAGGTAAGATACATGAATAGTCAAAGTGGTGTATTAATGGGTCTATATCATATCAAAATTCCAAAACATCGAACACCATAAGCTCAACCTTGAAATCTCGAAAAATGATATTATCAAAAGCTCAGAACAGTGAATTTTTTCCCCTGGGAAAAAATTTGCTGTTCCGAGAAACACACACAACACAAGCACACCAAAAAATACAGCAATCCACACACACACACACACACACACACACACACACACACACTTAAAATCCTACACTGAACCCTACACTAAACTGTACATACACTATCCACTTACCTTAACCCAAACCCTAACCCTAAGATCCGTCACTATCGCACACTTACCTGACCCATGCCCTAACCCTAACTCACCTACCCCACTCTAACCCTAAAGTCTGTCACTATCGCACATTCACCTCACCCGTGCCCTAACCCTAACTCACCTAACCCGCGCCCTAACCCTAACATCCGTACAATCGCAGACTTACCTGAACCAGACCCGTAACTTTCCACCACAGTGCTGAAAATAGCGAAGCCACAGAAACGGCCAACCAAATTCTTTCCCTAGGAAAAAATTTGGTGTTCTGCAGCTTCGCTATTTTCAGCGTTCGCTGTTTTGGTGTCGATATTAGAACATTCGATGTTGTAATATACACCCATATTAATTTGGGTTTGAAGCCTTTTAAATTGTCTACATGTTTTAGTGAAAGTAGGAACTTGTTCCATACCATGGTGACATTATTGGAATATAGAGAATCTCCTGCAGTACTGTTTAACTTTGTGATTGCCAGATGTTTTTCACTGCAGTGTAGCTCTCTGCCAAGGCAAAAAGTGATGAAACACTTTTTTGGGAGTGTCAGTTATCAAGACTGCAGATAAAATTATGGGTAGTGACCAGCTGGGTATAGATTACATGCTGAGGTAGGTCTAACTGCAACAGTTGTTTTAAGGCAAGAGAGAGGAGAGTCCTGTACAAGAGGTTTGTATCAAATGTTGCAACTTTGTTGCAGCATACCTCTAAGTTTGTCTGCTGTGCGTTTTTCAAATTTGTAAATACGGCTGATACATACAGGAATGTGGGAAAGGTGCTAGGACCGGGCAATAGTTTTCCATGTTGCACCAGTTCAGTATGGGTTTGACAGGTTGACAAGTCCTTTTTTGGATGACTTGCTGTTATGTGCTGACTAAATTTCATCGTTTTGTCTATAGTTACACCTAGTAGTTGTGTGTGTGTGTTTGTGTGTGTGTGTTACCTTTTCTAGGACAGTGCTGTTAGGAGGTGTAATACTAAAAGCATTTGTGGCAGAAAACATTAATTTGCTTTTCTTAGAGAAAAAAAAACAGGCTTGCATTGGTTAGCCAGCACTGACAAAAGAGTATGCTTGGGTGGAGTTTTACAAGACTTTTTGCAATGCAGACAGGGTAGTGTCATCAGCATACTGTATGATGGTAACTTGACTGGTAGTAGAGTGGAGCCTGATGGCCAAGAAATGAGCCTTACGGAATACCTACAGAAACCAGAAGAAAGGTTGAGAAAGTGTGTTGCCACTTTACAGCTTGTCGTCTGTTGCTAAGGTAGCTATTATGCTAGGTTAGTGTAGGTTGGCAGAGGAGGACTGTACAGCTGTTTTTTTAGGAAAAAAAGAGTACAAGTCTAAGACAATGGATGAGACTAAGTGACCTATATTTTTATGAGGACTGTGTGTGGGTTGGAGAAACGTAAAATAGCAGCTGCGGTGCTATGACTTGTATGAAATCCATCTTGGGTCTACAAAAGGAGGTTGTTGACAGTGAGGTGGCTTGAGGGGCAGAGTGTGAAAATATTTCTCAAGGATTTTTAATAAAGGAAACAGTATTATGATAGGTCTGTAGTTAGAGAAGTCTGTTGAATTTCTACCCTTGTGAAGGAATATGATGCAGGATTGTTTTCCCATGGGTTGGCACATGGCTCTCTGTAATGGCATGATTAAGACGTATGGAGACTTGGTAGGCCAGTGGGTCTGGTGCCATTTTAATGTATTCACCCGGAAGGTTATCCGACACCAGACTTGTGGGTTTTAGATTTGGGAGGTATAGACACGTTTTAAATAGAAGGATATTGGGAAGCTATTTAGCAGAGTATGTGGTGGGGGAGTAGGGGAAGGATTATCTTTGACATGAGGTGAAAACTCTTTGTATGAAGTAGATGTTGAATGGTGTGACAGTGTTATTAGTTGATGTTGATGGTCTTGGTATGGTTGTATGACTAAGGTGGAGAAAAATTTACAGTGATCCCCCGAAAAGCTCTGGGTTATGTCGGTGTTTTTCCTTTTGGTTAGTATAGCTTTTGATCTTTTTTAATACAGTATCTGGCATAGTTTATGAGATGTTTGAAGTGTTTCCATTTGCGTTGAGATTTGTTTTGTGGGGTCTACTTTTTCTTATCGAAAACTCATCCTTTAGAAAAAAAAAAGTATGTACCCATTTATGGGAGAGTGCACTTTCACAACTACTGGTTGAATGAACCGGTAACATTTAAAAAAAAACACACACTGCAGCACCGCATCAAACTACAGTGGAGATAAGGGAATATACCGGTCCTGGAGTTAGTATATATATATATATATATATATATATATATATATATATATATATATATATATATATATATATATATAAAGTAGCAGGGGGGGGTGCAAATGTCTTTGTAGTGTTTTATTTTTGTAATTTTACCAGTTTGTTGAACCAGTAGTCGCGAAAGTGCACTTTCGCGTAATTGGGCTTATACTTTTTCTTTTCAAGAGGATGAGCTTTAGATAAGAAAAAGTAGACCTGTTTTGTAACATCTCTTTCCAAGCTTTGCCCCTTGTTGAGCATAAATTGCTTGGATTCTTCTGTTAACCAAGGTACTGTGTTAGATATTAATCTTATTGCACTGATGGCAGCCAGTTCATTAAATACACTAAGAAATATTTTGTTAAATTCTGAGAATGCATCTTCTATAAGCAAATTTTAGGATATGCCAACTATATAGCTGAAGGCTGGAAATAAGTTAGTACTTAGAATTTGCAGAGGCTGCATACCTGCATATATTGTGGTTGTCTACGGGCATTTTGTTGCCTTATAGCAAATGTATGAAGACGGTTACTTATGGTATCTGGTAGGCAACCAGTAGTCTTACTTTGAAGATGAAATGAAAATCCAGTGTAGATTCTTTACTGGTATTTTTGTTAAGCCTACTACTACTTGGAGCACTGATGAGTGAAACTATGCCGGTTTATTGTAAGCGGGGGTATCCGAGCATATCAGTTGCCAGTCAATATTCAGGTCTTCCAGTATGATGGTTTCATGGCTTACTTTGGTGGATTATCCAATACATTCTTACTGGGGCTTATGTACAGTGCTGTTATGCAAATGCTATTTTTACTTTTAAGTTTTATAATCAGGTAAAAGGAGAGAAGTGTTTAAATTTATGGAAAAATGAGGGCAGCAGAGCTACCTAAAGTAAAAGAAAAACAGTAAAAACCTACGGAAACTAGTGACAGACTTCCTGGACAAATTTAAATATTAGCTGAGATCCTGGTTAAGTGAAATGGACAAAATCTTCCCAAAAGGTAGATCGGTGAGATGATTCTGTAAAGGGGAGAGACAGCATATATGAATAGTGAAGTTCAGGAAATAGAAAGCAAGCAGTGGGTAAAGAAAGGTGGTAGTTATGCTCAATATTAGGGAAGTGTTTGATTAAGTGCATCATTCATTTATACACCACTTACTGCAGAAAAGACAGGAAAAGGATTCTAAGCATTTCATTATCTGAACTCCAATCTCTCACCCAAAATGTACTTAATATAGTGGAAAACTGGTTCCTACAGCGCTGCCTTCTCCTGAATCCCCAAAAAAATGAAATTATTGCTCTTCAATCCAACAAGAAAGTCCTCACAAATAGACTTCACAGTATTATCTAATAATGGCACTGTTATATCTCCTGACCCAACTACCCAACTCTTATATATAACAATAGATCATAACCTTACCTTTGACACACACATCAATACTACAATAAAATCAGTTAACAGAAAGCTAGGCTTGTTCATGTTTAGCAAGCTCTATACTCTACCAACGAAATGCTTCTAGGGAACACCAACTCTAGAAATGTGCACGAACCATATAAATATTCCCCAGAATAGAAAGCCATGATCCACGTAGTAAAAACTGTTTATTGTAGTAAAATACAAAAACCGTTGAGCGCTTTCATCTAACAAGTATAGATTTCATCAGAACATTTAACAGCTCAATAGCTAAACTTTAAATAGTTAAAAAAACGACAAAATGTTACCATCTGATCAATTAATGTGCAATTAGAATTTAAAAATATATATACTCATACACCATCTAATTTTAAAATAAATTCAACAAAATAATGAATGATACTCATATATAGTGACATTATAAATGTGAAAAATAAAAAAATGATAAAATATGTATGAAAAATACACCTTATTACTTGTTTAACTAATAAATATTTACATTTGCATACATGAATTCATATGAATATAAAATTGATGCAACAACCTGTAATCCTATTTAAATAGTAATTGTATATAAATATTAAACATGCCTACTAATACATGTTATAATACCCAGGTCCTAGTGTATAAATGTTTCAAATGCACTATGTATGCATGAAATACATACATTTCTATCATAGAAATATATAAGCACTTCCTCATATAATTATATTATACCTTTATTAAAGGTTTAGTGGGGATGTGTTCATTAATGCCTGGGTGGCTAGCTGCATTAAGCCTAATTTGCCACCTTATCTCTCTTTCCCTCAGTATGGCTTTGATGTTACCCCCCCTAGGGTTACTGTTGACCACTTCCAATATTGCAAATTTGAATGTTTCACAGCCAGGGCTGTCTTCTATATGTCTAGACAATGCATTGTTTTTGTCTTTTTTCTTTATACAATATAAGTGGTCATAAATCCTATTTCGTAGCCTTCTATCTGTCTTTCCAACATAAAAACTGGGACAAGAGGTACACGTCCCTAGGTATACAACATGCTGTGACTGACAATTTCCCCTTCTCAAAATGATGGTACTTTTTAGGCTATTCTCCAGAATGATCTTATCTTCTAACAATATGTGCGAACATTGGTTACAATGTCCACATTGTCTGGTCCCAATCAGCCTCTTCTTCCCATAGTTGTTGTAATTGTAAGTTCTCATTTCTATCATACTTTTGAGGTTCTTCCCAGTTTTGTAAACAAAACTTGGTCTATCCCCTATCTTTTCACTAATCCCCTCATCACTGGTGAGAATATTCCAGTTGGAATCCAAAATGTCTCTGACCTCCCCCACATGTTGTCCATACTCAAGTATGCATGCTTTTTGATATATCTTATTGGCAGATATAGATGGTCTCTCACTACGAATATTAAGTTCCTTCCCCGATAAAGGTGGGTACTTATTCCCCCATTCATTGATTACATACAGAGTGACATCTCTGACCAAAGAATCCGGGTATCCCCTCTGCCTAAATAAGTTCCCTATATATTCAATATCCTCCACCATATCTTCCCTTCTAGACGTCATCCTGGCTGCCCTTATACACTGACCTTTTAAAATACTTTTTTTCTGTGCATAGGGATGGTTACTATACTCTATGTACTTGTCTCTACCATATAAATATGTGTCACTACTGCCTTGTAAAATTTTTGATCACTAAGCTACTATGTAAATAACTTGTATTCTAGTCTTAAAATATACTGTATCGGATGTTGCTATATTGTCTTGTAAAATTTTTGATTGCTAAGCTACCATGTAAATAACTTGTATTCTAGTCTTAAAAATGTACTGTATCTGATGGGGCTATTATCTTTAGTGGAGCTTTTCTCCCAATGCCTCTACTGAAAATGGACATATATCCAGTTGGACTAGCCCGGTCAAAATATGTAAAATAAAATAAATAAATAAATGTATAAATATCCCAGAACACAAACACTACTTGATGATATTAAACAATATGGGGAAGAAGACAGAGTTGCCCACTCTTCTAAAGGATCTTTACACTGGAAATGGAGAGAACCAGCATGACTGATATACAATGCAAGTTACAAGCAGTATGTTGGGAGAGGAAGGGCCATGGCTGGCTTTAATGTTTTCGAAACTGTATTCCAATGCTGAAAACTGCAGATATGGTGGTGAACAGGGTGCCAGAAATAAAAGCTAGAGATAGTGAGTTTATGTGAAGGGAAGGAAGATCACAAAATGATTTCATATCTGGGACACTTTATAGTACATTCATAGTAACTACTCAAATCACATTTGGCTAGAACTAAACATCACGTATATAAATTAGATACCTAAAAACAAAAGTTATGAACTTACCATAAGGATGCATCTGTGCTGGCTGTTTTCGTCCTTCCTCAACCAATGGGTTTTGGATTTCACCTCGGGATCTGAATTCATCCACTTTTCAGACTTAGGATCTGTAGCTCAAGCTCCTCCTCTTACCCATAATACCCTCCAAACCGCATATTACCTCAGATCGAGTTTACCCACTTAGAGTTCAAAGGACTAAAAACAATGGTATTCATAAAGGGAAAGAAAAATAACTCCCAAGATACCAGAATCAAGATGGCAGAAGTTCTGAAGCTGAAACAGGAGAAAGACCAATAGGGAACACCACTCAGGTCATACCAGAAACCATATATAAATCTTCCATTAATGGAAGTGGAAATGGAGGGACCAGGATTGAGGAAGAACGAAACCATACAACACAGATGGATTGTTATGGTGAGTACATAACTTTTGTACCGCCTTTTTTTTTTTTTTGTGCATTCCTGAACCAGTGGGACAGAGTCCCCAGCTGCTAGGACCATGAATGGGCTTTTATGAAAGGATTTTCCAGGGGACAGTGAAACCAAATACCATCCTGTACCTTGAAAAAATATCCATTGTAACTGAAAGTTACAATAAAAGTATGAGAAGTGGACCAAATGGCAGCCACACAAATGTCATCTATTGAAGTTCTAGATAAGATAGTGGAAGTAGTGGAAACAGATCTTGTGGAATAAGCCTTTGGGGTTCTTGGTTAGGTCAAACCCTTTTCCTTGTAGACATGAGAAACACAGTCAGTCATGCAATCTATCTAAAGCAACTTTTGACTCAGTGTGACCCAATTTTGCCTTTGCGAAGGAAAACATACAAGTGGTCAGAGTTTCTGACAGCGTTAGTTCTATGAAGGTAGAGTCTGACTTCTATGCTATGTATATCCAATAAATGAAGCATACATGTCCCTTTGTTAGAGATTTCTGTAAAGAAAACATGCAAATTAAGCCTGATTCAATACATTTTCTGATGCTACCTTTGGTAAAAAAAAAAAAAAAAAAAAAAAAGGGCTAGTTCAAAGAGAAACTTTGTCTTTATGGAAAATTAACTAAGGTGGCTGACAAGATATTGCCTGGAGTCCAGATACTAGCCTAGCTAATGTAATAGCAACTAGAAAAATTGTTTTCCAAGACAAAAAAATTTAAAACTACTTTAGCCACTGATTCAAAGGTGAATTCTATCAAGGCCTCTAGAAGCAATGTAAGATGCCAAGGAAGAGTGAGATCCTTAACAGGTGACCGGAGTAAAAAACGTACCCTTAAGGAATGCTTTGCACTGCTTGAAAGAAACCAGGGAGGAATGAATTTTGCCAAAATGAAAACCAGAAATGGCAGCTAATTATACCTTGATTGTAGAGAAACTTGCTCCAGTGTGGAAAACTGAAGTGAGAAAGTGTAGAACAGTTGGAACAGGGGCTGAAAAAGGATCCAAGTGCCTCTCACAATCTCAAATAGAGAACCTTTTCCATTTGCTCTTGGACATCTTCCTGAGAGAATTCTTTTGAGAAGAAATGAGGATATGCAGAACCTGTGAAGAAAGCCTGGACTGTCTAGCCATCACTGGAAGTGGAGAAACCATGTGGTGAGCTTGAGGGCTTCAATGTCTGGATGAGGTTTCACAGGCGGGGTGATACAGAAGATTTGGAGGGGAATCCAGTACCCAAAGAGGGTGTATTAAATGAGGTCAAAGGAATGGAAACCACATTTGTCAAGGCTAGAATGGGGCAATGAGGATCACTGTGCTCTTCTGCTGACAGGCTTTCTGTAAAAACTTTGGAATGGGTGGGGGTAAGCATAAAGGAGACTTGAGGGCCAATCGTGGGTCAGAGCGCCTCTCTGGGACTCCCTCTATGGGGGGATCAGGGCAAAATATCTGGTGCATTTGAAGTTGTGGGAACAGGCAAAAAAAATCACAGCATAGCTGACTCCATTGAGAAAATATCTGCTTCACCACTGATGAATTGAGAGACCTCTCATGAGGCAATACAACAGATCTGCTCAGTCTGTCACACTGGACTTCCCAGAATGTGCATTGCTATTAGAAAGCAACTGAAAGGGTTCACCCACTGCCATACTCTCGCTGCTTCTTGACACAAGGGATAGGAATGGGTTCCCCTGGTTTGCTGATGTATCAGACTACTGACATGTCTGTCTGTATAGCAATCATCCCCAGAGAAAGAACATCCTGAAAGGCCTGCAACCCTAAGAGGCCTGCTCTCATCTCTAAGAACACTGATATGCAGATTGGCCTCTAAGGGGGACCATGTGCCTTGAACCCTTTGTCCCGAATAGTCCCTCCCACCCCAGCTGGGAAGCGTCCATGCTCACCATGACCTTGGGTAAGGCAGGAACAAAAGAATGGCCCTGGAACTTCTGGGGTAGGAATCTACCAGGACATATTCCTTGCAAATCTTGGTGATTTGAAAGGGAAAATCCATGGGTTGTCATCTTGTTGATCACTGGACAGCCAGTATCCATTGTAGCACTCATGTAAAATCTTGCCAGTGGTACAAGTATTACAGGGTGAGCCATAGAACCAAGGAGATGTAAAACTAACCTGGCTGGAGATGAATGCACAGACAAAAGTTGTGCAGCTTAATGTTGCAAACTGGACAGTCTGGACTAAGGTAGTCTTGCTATCTGAGTAACTGTATCCAGATGAGCATCTATGAACTTTAGTGGAGAAAGGCAGAGTTGTGTCTTCTTGTAGATGGCCGTTTTGCCCAGATCAAAGCAATTGCTGGAATAGAGGGTCCCTAGCGCAAGTCAAAAGATGATTGGTGGGAGCAGTGAGGATATCAGTCATCCAGGTAGGGAAACACCCAGAATCCTAGCAATCTCAAGTGAGCTGCAACCACTGCCATATACTCCGTGACCATCTGGGGGGCTGTGCTGAGACCAAAGGGCAGTGCTCTAAACTGAAAGTGACTGGCTCCTAGCTGGAAGCTAAGATATCTGCTGGACTGTCTCTCTATTTAGATGTAGTATTCATAATTGAGATTTATCAAGCACATACAATCATCCATCCTCAGTAGTGGGAATATAGACGGTCAAATACTCGAAGTTCCAAATGGTCTTGATTCAAACAGATTTAGATGACTTAGGTCAAAGACTAGCCTAAGGTCCCCATTTTTCTTTGACATCAAAAAGAACCTTGAATAAGTTCTGAACCCTTGTTGGTCTGGTGGGACCGTCTGGATAACTCTGACAGCAGCTTCATGAGTTCTAAGACTGCATCTTTTCTTTGGCAAGGTGGCACATTGGGAACTTTCTTTGATTTTACATGGGGGAGAATGGGAAAAGGGAATGCAACAGCCTCTAGTAAAACATCTTTGGTAATGGATGCCCAAACTCCTGAGTGGAGAGATAAGTGCACCCTGACTACCTCCAGAGTGCAGTAGCCAGGCAATTCTTCAGGACCACTGAAAACTTCTCAGTAAATGGACCCCTGAAGCCTTGATTCTGCAAGCTTCCTCTACCATGTGGGTGACTTATACCATTAGAGTTCCTCTGCCACTGGGAGATCTATCTCCACAGGAGATCTAGGAAAGAACCTTGCGATTTTCACAACCACATCCTTCTACCCCTTTTCAGGTTCCCAGAGAAGGTCATCTGAGGGGTATAAACCATATTCCCAAGGCAGACAGAGTCTTCCCATCATATTCCGTCCTGGAGAGTCTCTTTAACTTGGGTCCAAAAAGGGGTCAAGACATCAAAAGGAGTACTGATTAAGGACATCTTGAAAGGCTCCACAAAGTTGCATAATTGAGGCCAGGCATGCTTGTAAACCATAAAACTGGAACCTGTGGCTATATAGATACTCTTCCTAGCTTTGGAGATCAGAGGCATGGAGGTGTTTGAGAGGGAATGAAGGGTGGCCACTTGAGAAGATAAAGCCTTCTTGTCCTCTGCAGTCATGGAACCCGACAGGGACTTGGACAACTCCTTAGACAAGTCCCTTTGAAACCTTATGTGTGCCACATAAATCAGTGATTGCAGGGCAAATGTTGCTGAAGCATAGATTCTCCACTTCCTGAATCTGTCCAAGGCTCTAGACTCTCTGTTAGATGGGCAGAATGACTTTTCTCGGCAAGTTCCTTTTTAGTGGCTGCCACTACTAAAGCATTGACTAGAGGTCCTCTGCACCATGGGACATGGTCCCTGGGTACTAGTAGACATTTACCTGTTTTTTGGGGATGGGTTCTGCCACATCCAGATCCTTCCAAGCCCAATGGGAAATCAAATCCAACATTTAGTCCACCAGTGGGACCACCTTGGAAGTAGCAAAACCAGTTCCGAAAGCCTCAAGAAACACTGACTCTTGGGAGGACACTTTGGAAGACCAACCACCTTTCTGCCTCAGAAGCTCAAGGATCTACCTGAATTAGACATTTTAGAGGGGAGATCTGGGGGACCCCTCCCCTTCATTGAAGTCTGTCTCTTCAGTTAGTGACTCCTGTGGGGAGTCAATATGCCTCCACTTGCACTTGTGTTTCTGGGGAGCTTTCCAGTTAGATAATCCAGGAACATTCTCAAGTCTTCAGGGAGTCCTGGATAAGGATTTTCTCAAGGCTAGACAGGAATGGCCCTCCCACTGGAACAGAATGAGCAGACTCAGGACCCAGGACAAACAGTTGTGGAGAGGGAGGATGCCCTATCTCCTGACATTTTCCACTGCCTCAAAGAAAGAAGCCAAAGGCGATCCCAAAACTACCCCAAGTAGGAGTTGAAGCCACTAGATTAGGATATCCCAGGAAGTCCCCAGGACCTGTCACACTAACACAGAGGGGAAGAGATGGCTCAGAGTCTCTGAGTCAAGCCCTAGCCCCTGAATCTGGTGCCGAAGCTAAGGCTCAGAGATCCCTCTGGGAGTCGATGAGGACCAAACCTTCAGATGAGCCACAGACAAAGCCAGATGTCTCAGATCGAACACCTCTAAATCCAAGGGCAGACTGGAGTAGGAGTAATAATAGGGGTCTGGGATGGTCCAAAGCTTATGGGTCCAATGGAATGGAGATGGAAGAACTCCCAAATGAAACTGGGTTCTGAAGAATTTCCTCATCGTTCTGCTCACATCCGCTTTGGGCAGGCTCCAGGTAGGCCTGAAGGATGAAGAGGTCGACAAAGGTCTTGAAGCCTTATGGGGCATGTTTTGAAGGAATGGAGAGTGTAACTTTGAAGCTACCAGCTCTGGGGAGAACCTAGGTTAACTTCAAGGAGGAGACGTACAGAAACAGTGAGCCAGATTGAGGATGCAGTTGGATCTGAATTTTAGAAGGGGGAGTTGAAGCTGGAGCTGAGTGAGGACAGTGATCAGGGGAACATGTCCATGGCTCATTAGATTTTCACTGATCTTTTCCCCTTTGTCCCAAGGAATACCAGCAATGTAAAAAAAAAATATTAGACTTCTAGTTGAAATAACACAGATGTGCAAATTTTTTATTTCTTTTTACACTAGGAGGGGAGGAAAAAGACAAGGAAAAGTCAAAAGACCCAACTAAAAAGTAGAGTAGAAACTACAAGATCGATAATAATTCATTTACCTAATGCTTAAACTACTTCAACAGTGTCTGACACTGAGAACAGCAAACAAGATCTGAGGAAATATGGGGTTTGGAGGGCATTATGGGTAAGGGGAGAAGCTTGAGTACAGATCCTAAGTCTGAAAGTGGCCAAAGTTGGATTAGTTGACTTTTTCCACCACATTCGTATGCCTCTACTTAAAATGAAACAGCACCACCTTGGGAATAATGGAAAATTTCTTTACCTTTAAAGTTCCAATATGTCAAAATCAGCACAGTTGCAATGTGCAACTACAATGAAACTAAACTCAAATGATTACTCAAATCAAGTGGGTATGAGACCAAAAGTAAAGTACAGTTGTGTACACTTACCATAAATGTAGATGTTAGAGTGTACTCACTGTTACAGTCATTACATTTGGGTAATCTGCTGGCAGGTTGCCCTCAGTCGGCCAGAATTCCAAAGTCTTGGATCCTGCATTGGTTGCTATCTCCTCTTCCATGACGTCAGGTCATCAGGGGTATAAAACATGCAGCCGACGCCATTTTCTTTAGTTTTTCTTGCCCCCGATGTCAGATGCCACCAAAAAGGTAGCAAAAATATATATATGTATATATACATGCATCAATATAAACTTTATCTTCATCTACAAGCAAATATACCACATAGGTTGTAGAAGATTGAGAAGGAAAGATAAACTCCAGAATGACAGGGGGATGGCGGGAGGGTAACCTGGACTGCAACAGTGAATACACTCGAACATCTACATTTATGGAAAGTGTACACAACTGTACTATGTTCTTCGTGTTTCACTGCTGCAGTCATTACATTTGGGTAGATTCCCAAAGCTATGGTTGGGAGGCTGGAGCTGAACAGCATTAGGTGCGTTTATAAGGCCCTGCAGAACTGCAGTGGCAAAGCCTGTCCTAGACTTAGAGTAGAGAGGCAAATTATAATGCTTTGTAAAGGTGTGAGCAGAACTCCAAGTAGCAGCCTCTAGAATGTCTTTGGTTGGTACTCCTATGAGATAGGCTGCTGAAGTAGCTGCAGCTCTGGTGGAATGAGACCTAATGCCCTTGGGCACAGGTTTACCATGGTGTAAGTAGCAGAAACGGATGCAGTGGCTTATCCACTTCAAAACTGTCTGCTTTGAAATAGCCTTTCCTTCTGATCCTGCAGCATATGACACTAGTAATTGCTCAGTTTTTCTTAGAGCTTTAGTCCTGCTCAAGTAGAATCTTAGCTGTCTGTGTACGTCCAAGGAATGCAGAATTCTATCTCCCTTGTTCTGCGGATTTGGATAAAAGGTTGGCAGATGAATTGTTTGGTTAAGAGCCACACTGGAAACCACCTTAGGCATAAATGTAGGATTTGTCCTCAGAGACATCCTGTCTGGGTAAAATATGATAAAAGGCTCTACAGCCATGAGGGCCTGTAGCTCTGAAACTCTTCTTGCTGAAGTAATTGCTAGTAGCAGAGCTGTTTTCCATGATAAGAACTTTATATCAGCGGTAGCAGCGGTCCCATGCAGGTAATGGTGATCTTCTAGAAGGCCTTAAATTTTTGGCTCCTCTAAGATACTGCTTTAGTAAAGGATGAGAAATGATTGGTGGCTCTGCATTGTAATGAGCCAAAATGGCAGAGGCATGGATTTTAATTGACGAGAAAGATAGGTCTTTGTCGAGCATCTCAGTTAAGTATTGTAATATCTGAGGAATATTTGGTTCTGCTGCATCAGTTCCTTGTGCTTGATTCCAAGCACAGAATATCTTCCATTTGTCAGCATAAGATTTTCTAGTACTAGGCCTTCTGGCTTCCAAAATGACACCCATCACAGCTTTACTGAGAGGTGTTGTTTGTTTTAACTACATAATCAGTCATGCTGCCAGGTTCAGTGTCTGTAGTTGATTGTGCAGGATCTGACGGTTTTGCTGGGACAGTAGTTGAGGGCTGTGATGTAAGGTCCAAGGTGGGTATTGAGACAAGTTCCTTAGGATTGGGTACCAGTATTGGCGGGGCCAGTCCGGGGCAAATAATATCATTTGTGGTTTCTCTTGTCTGACTTTTAGGAGGACCTTGGGGAGAAGAGGCAGAGGAGGAAATTGTAAACTGATAAGTTTTTCCAACTGAAGGATAGAGTGTCCATTTTCCATGCTTGTCTGTGGTAAGTCCTTGTGCAGAATCTTTTCAATTAATAATTTTGAGGAGAGGCAAATAGATTTATGTCTGGGCTCCCCCATTTCTCTGTTATCATGCTGAAGACTTGTGGATTTAGTTTCCACTCGTGAGGATCCATAAGGTTTCTGCTTAAATCGTCTGCCAGAGTGTTTTGCTTTCCTGGCACGAATTGAGCTTGAAGATGTATTTCGTAGGCCAAAGCTGTGTCCCACACTGCCATGGCTAATCTGCAAAGGGGGTGTGAGTGTGTGCCCCCTTGCTTGTCAATATACCACATGACCGTGGTGTTGTCCGTCTTTATCATTAGTTGTCCTGGATGAAGTAAGTCCTTGAAGGCTATTAGGGCATTTTGAACAGCTAGCATCTCTTTCTGGTTGATAAGTAGATGCATTTGTTTTGGGGTCCATATGTCCTGAATGCATCTTCCTGCCATGTGCCCCCCCAGGCATAATCTGATGCATCTGTTGTTTGGTTTGGCTTGCAGGGGGGTAGACTGAAGGCCCATCCCATGTTTTGGTGACATGTCTTTGCCCACCATAGAAACTCCTGTTGTAGGCAGGGAATGAGAGGAATCATTGCTTCCAGACTGTGAGAATGCTGACTCCATAAACTTTTTAGGTACCATTGAAGTTTCCTCTTATGCAGTCTTGCATATGGAACCAGTAAGATGCAGGATGCCATGAAGCCCAGAGCCTGCAAAATTTGTCTTGCAGATAATTGGGTTTTTGTTGCCATCAGTCTGAAGTAAGTAGAAAGTTGCCTTTGCTTGTCTGGCGTGAGGTAAGCCATCTGGGCAGTTGTATTCAAGCTTGCACCCAGGAATGTTATCTTTTGAGAGGGTATCAGTTGTGATTTATTTTCGTTTATTGTGTACCCTAGGCATGCTAAAGGCCTTTTCACAAATGCCAGGTGTCGAAGAAGAATGTCCTTGTTCTCTGCTTGAATGAGACAGTCGTCCAAGTAAGGATATATTTGTATACTTCATTGTCTGCAAAATGCGATTACTGGTGCCAGGCACTTCATAAACACCCTGGGTGCAGTAGATAAACCAAAGGGCAGTGCAGAGAATTGGTAATGCATTAAGCCAGCCTTGAATCTGAGATCTGAAGTAGTTGCTTCATTTGCTCTGCAACCTGTGGGTATCGGATCCGACTTCGGATCTGAGCCGGCAGCTTTCCAAGCTCCAAGATCCGAGCTCCTAGCTCTTCCCCCCTACCCATAATCCCCTGCTACCAACCATATTACCTCAGATCGTTTTTTGCCGCGGCTGAAGAAGCTTTCCTTTTTGAAGAGCTCCTGGCTGGGTGAGATAGTCTCTGATTATAACCTCTAGAGTTTAAAAACTGTGTGTGTGTGGTAGTAAGCCCTTTTCTACCCCTTTTTAGTGCTAGTTTAAATTTTTTCCTTGGTACAGTTAATTAGTTTTCTTTAGTCACTCCCCCTCCCCCCTTAGCGTTTGGGTGTGTGTGTGTGTGTGTGAGTGCTAACATGGCGGAAGGGCCTAAGGCCATTTTTTCTAAATGTTCTGAGTGTGGCCACAAGCTTTCCCCAGCTGATGGCCACACTCAGTGAGTTTTGTGCCTGGGGGCAGCCCATCTTTCAGAGGTCTGCCAGATCTGTGCGGCCTTTAACCCCCGGGCACTTCGGGATAGGAAAAACAAGCTGATCCTGGCGGGAAAGCTCCCCCAGGAGTCAGCTTGTTCTTCCTCTCCCATTCGGGCTCTGGCTGCCTCGGCGCCCTCTGTTCCCTTAGCTCAACCCGGGACTCAACCTCCCTCTTCGGGTTTGAGCTCTGGGAAAACTAGTGCCTCCTCTGCTAAGGAGAAGAGGCACAAGGATAAGGAGGGACATAGATCCCATAAAAGGCAGGCCGAATCTCACCCCTCGGCTCCGCCAGCTAAAGTAGCTAAGTCTCCTTCGGGGGTCTCCGGATCCTCCTCCTCTTGGCTCTGTTCGCCTAGCTTCTCGCCTCTTCCAGGTCAACCAGAAGCATTTCCGAAGCAGATATGGATAGGATGATGTGTCGGTTCTTACAGACCCAAATGCAGTTGGGGGTGCTCTTGCCAACCCCCTCTGGGGGGGGGGGGAGTGTGGCCCCCATGTTTGCCCCGATCACTCCTTCTCCAACTCGTTTTCGGATCTCGGAGTCATCGGATCCGGGCCCCTTCAGACCCAGGGATTTGTCGGCACCGATAGCGCTGGTCTCTTCGACGCCGACTATGCCCTCGAGCTTGTCGGATCCGAGCTCTCGGGGCCGAGGGCTGAGCGTCGGATCAGAGGGAGTTGTTTTCTCTTCAGAGCTGTTGGCTTCAGATGGCTCTGACCCCGATCCCTTCCTCGGAGCCGAGGAGATTGCTCTCAGAGGCTGGCGAGGGTGATTCTCCTTCGGCTTTTGAGGTAGTGGAGAGGGTACTGTCGAGATCCTCCAGATCCCCGGTTCGGGCTTCGGATCCACCCGTACCCCCCACTGTATGAGGGTCTGTCTTCCATCATCCGACCATCGGGACAGCCTGCCCAAGCCCTCCAGCTAGTTCCCGTGGAGGAACAACAACCCGTGGATGAGCCCTCTTTGGATAGCCCCACCGAGGAGGCTCCTCGGAAACGTCGTTGTAAAAGGAGGCACCTGGACTCCCCTGAGTCTGTTACCACCGACACAGACTTAGATGATAGGGAGGGTTCCCGAAGGTCACCCCCTGAAGATGTCTCCTTTGGAGACATCATGGAAATGTTGCGTATTAGAGGGGGGTGGTCTGCCCAAAAACCTTCCCTTGATGAATCCGTGTTCCTGGTGGCGTTTGAGGCAGGCCCATCTACCTCATGGGTGTCCCCTCCAGCCGACCCCCTGGTGGACTTAATTACCACCAGGGCATGGAAGGAGCCTGACACCGTGGAGCCAATCCCTAGGCATCCCGATAAAGTACTAAGTCCCCCCAAAGATAGACAGTCATGGGCCAAAGGAACCCCTGTTGATGCCATGTTGGTTGCGGCGGCCACCAAGAAAGAACTCGCTCAGAAGAGTTCTTTGGTCCACCCGCCAGATAAAGAATCTTGAGCATTGGACCAGATTGGGAAGCGGATGTTTGCTTCAGCGACCTTTTCCATAAGGGCGCTGAACTATATGGCACATACCATCAGGCTACAGCGAGACTTGATCAAGGAATACGCTGCAGTCCCCCCGGAGTCCATGTCGGTCGGAGACAGGAATGTGTTTATGACATGAATGGCCACTCTGAAATCCATCTCTAATACGTCTATGCGGCTCCTCTCTCATGCTTCGGAAGGAGCCGCTAGAGCCAGCGGAGCAGGGGTCATCTTACGACGTCACACCTGGCTCCGTCTTTGCGACTTCGCGGATCCCTTCAAGGCGTCCTTCGCGAACACCCCCTTTGACGGTTCTGCTCTTTTCGGCAAGACCATTCGCGATACGCTGGTCCAAAGTGAAAAGGACGGGAACACGCTGTCTGCCGGAGTCCACTTCTCTAGTCACCAAAGATCCTTCTCCAGGAATCAGAGGGGACAAAAGAAGCTGTGGTTCCGCAAGTCTCAGCTATCCCATCCAGCTGTGGACCACTCGTCCTCTAGAGGCAGAGGAGGACAAGGTGGACGCCGGCCCAGAGGCAGAGGGGGGCCGCATAATTTCGGGTCTAGAGAACCTTTCTCGGACAGACCCGCGCAACAGCCCTGAGGGCTTGCCCGACTGTCCCTCTCTGGAGGCAGTCGGGGGGCAGTTGACGGAGCACCTGTCAAACTGGGAGTCCCTTACAATGGATCGATGGGTGCTCCGTATCATTTCCGGAGGTTATTTCATTCCATTCCTAAATCTTCCCCCCAAAACCAGATGCCTCCCCGATGTCCCACCCAATCAAAGGGAGGCAGCGGCTTCAGAGATTTTGAAGCTGCTAAGAAAAAGAGCCATCCAGCCCGTCCCCCCAGATCAGTCCGGATTGGGTTATTACTCAAGGTTCTTTTTGGTGCCAAAGAAAACCGGGGACCTCAGACCCATCTTAGACCTTTCCGCTCTGAACCTGTTCATACCCAAGGAAAAGTTCCGGATGGTCACACTTCAATCTATTCTCCCCCTTCTGAGGGAGAACGACTGGATGTGCTCCATAGACCTCAAGGATGCGTACTACCACATCTTGATGGACAGACGATCCAGGAGGTTTCTCCACTTCCGGCTCGGAGCCAGTCATTATCAATTCAGGGTTCTTCCATTCGGCCTCACCTCAGCCCCCAGGGTGTTCACCAAGGTCATGGCAGTGGTTGCAGCCTACCTGACTTCAGGGCATTCAGGTCTTCCCGTACCTAGACGACTGGCTTCTTACCGCGACCAACAGGCATCAGCTCTCTGTGGCAAGAGATTATGCACTGACTCTAGCCCACAACCTAGGCATTTCAGTAAAATGGCAGAAGTCCTGCCTGTGCCCCACTCAAGCCCTGGAATTCATAGGGGCCAGGTTGGATACGGGAATCTCCCGAGCTACTCTAACATCAGTCAGACTGAACAGCTTGTCTTATGAGGTGTTAGCCCTTCTCCGCAGTCCTACTCCTCCAGCGGAGTTAGTCCTGAAGGCACTGGGGTCTATGGCAGCAGCGATCGGTCTTTCCCTCCATGCCCGTCTGCGAATGCGAATATTACAATGGACCCTTCAAGTCCAATGGTCCCTCGTTCCACCCGTTGAACACGCCGATACCGCTGAGCAGAGTTTGCAGGGACTCCCTTCTTTGGTGGTTACATGCGTGGGAACTCAGAGAAGGGAGGCCTTTCGTGATTCCCCCGGTCGAAGCCACGTTGACCACAGACGCTTCTCGCCTCGGGTGGGGGGGCATTGTTCAGGCAGATCCGTTCAAGGCACGTGGACTTCCCTAGAGACCGCATTGCATATCAATTTCCTAGAGATGAGGGCGGTGCTTTTGGCGTTGCAAGCTCTCCACGACGTTCTCCCCCTGGGGACTACTGCGATCCAGACAGACAACATGTCTGTAGGCTGGTATATAAACAAAAAGGGAGGAACCAGATCCTATCCCCTGTGTCGAGAGGTCATGAGAGTTTGGGAATGGGCGATCTCCACCAACTGTTTTCTGGTAGCAACGCACATCCCGGGACGGTCCAACATATTAGCGGACAAGCTAAGTCGGGTGCTTCTCACTCCGTATGAGTGGTCTCTGAATCCATCTGTTGCAAAGCAGATCTTCCACAAAAGGGGTCGGACTCGCTGCAATCTTTTTGCTTCTCCTTTAAACACAAAATGCAGCGAGTACTTCACAATAATTCCCCCCAGAGGGGAGACCCCCAGAGATGCTCTAGTCCATGCTTGGCCTCCCGGGCTCCTTTATGCTTATCCGCCCCTTCCACTCATGATGAAATTCATTCAGAAAGCCTGTCGGTTGGGGAGCAGAGCTATCCTCATAGCCCCATTCTGGCCTCGGCAGATCTGGTTCCCCTTTCTGCGGTCTCACAGTGTGGCTCCTCCATGGATTCTGGATCCCAGTCCAGAACTGATCTCTCATCCCGCGGGTTGCCCAACCCTGAACCTGGTCAACCTCAAGCTTGCAGCTTGGCTGATCCAGTTCCATTAATGGCTAGGACTCCCGGTATCTCATCTCCCGTTAAGGCCATTCTGGTTGCGGCTCATAAGCCGTCTACCAGAAAACTTTACAACAGTAAATGGAAACGTTTTTCCATTTGGCCCAAAAACAAGGGCTTGGACCCATTTACTGTCCCTATTCCAACCATTCTGGACTTCCTCTCATTGATCTCTTGGCAGGGAGCAAGCGCTTCTACGGTTAAGGTGCAATTGGCGGCTACCTCCCATTTTCATGTGGGTGATGGCATAGGTTCCTTAGCATCTACAAAGTTGTGCAAAACCTTCTTACGAGGCATCTTCCTTTTAAATCCACCGATAAAGTCTGTGGTTCCCCCATGGGATCTCACTCTAGTCTTGCAAGCCTTGACAAGTCCACCTTTCGAACCTGCGGCCTCAATTCCGTTGAAGTTCTTGTCATGGAAAACGGCCTTCTTAATGGCTATTACTTCGGCCAAAAGGGTTTCAGAATTGCAAGCCTTGTGTATGAAACCTCCTTACCTTATCTTTCACAAAGATAGAGTGTCCCTCAGGACTAACCCGTCTTTCTTGCCTAAGGTTGCTTCAAGAAGCAAATATAAATCAATCGATAAATCTACCAGTGTTTTTTCCAACATTTCAGAACAAGGGAGAATACACTTTACACAAATTGGATGTACACAGACAGCTGCATTTCTACTTGTATAGGACTAGAGAGTTTTGCAAGTCGGACCAGTTGTTTGTCTCTTATGCAAAATCAGCCATGGGCAAAGCCATTTCCAAAGTGACTGTAGCAAATTGGATCCATCAGTGTATTAATCAGGGGTATATATCGTCTGGCAAACCAGCCCCGGTTAGTATCTGTGCTCATTCTACAAGATCTGTAGCCACCTCAACAGCCTTTTGGTCTAGGGTTCCAGTGGACGACATATGTTCAGCAGCTACTTGGTCCTCTTCTCATACATTCATTTCTCATTATAAACTAGATGTGATTTCGAGAAGTAGGGCTTCTTTTGGCTTCGCGGTGCTTCGGAATATCCTTCCGTAAGGACCACCCAGGTTCTTATAAGGTAGCTGGTGACTCTGTCCCACAGGTTGCAGAGCAAATGAAATAACTACTTCAGATAAAGAAGTTATGTACTCACCATAACGTTCCATCTGAGTAGGTACTCATTTGTCTGCAACTGACCCCCCCTGCCATCCCCCGAACCTTTCGGGATTTTCTGATCACCTTTGCAGTTGATTTTTCGTGTTACCAGGTTGGTGAGGCAAAAAACACGATCTGAGGTAATATGGTTGGTAGCAGGGGATTATGGGTAGGGGGAGGAGCTAGGAGCTCGGATCTTGGAAAGCTGCCGTCTCAGATCCGAAGTCGGATCCGATACCCACAGGTTGCAGACAAATAAAGTACCTACTCAGATGGAACGTTATGGTGAGTACATAACTTCTTTGTATCTTCTGCATGATTGTCTTATTGGGACATGCAGGTATGCCTCTTTTAGGTCTAATGTCACCAGCTAAGCATTCTTGTCCAGCATGGGCAAAAGCTGCTGCAAAGTCAGCATTTTGAATTTTGGAATGTCCAGGTATGTGCTAAAAATTGATAAATCCAGCATTGGCCACCAGGCCTCGTCCTTTCTGGGTACCAAGAACAGTTTTGAGTAAAACCCATGTCCTTTTTCCTATTGTGGTACTGGCTGAAGGACGTAACCTGCTTCTGTGCCTCTGCCCATTGATTTTTTGCAGATCTGGCTAACCATTTGCCATTGGCAGTGTGTGGAAATGGAATCTGTATCCCTGTGATACTATGTTTAATACCCACTTGTCCTGGGTTATTAACTGCCAATTTTGAGCAAAAAGTGCTAATTCTCCCCATATGGGTGCTGCCAAAAGATAAGTGCTTGGTGTAGGCAGAGGGAAGTCATTGGGATTGTTTTCTATAGGTTTGCGCTTTATCTCCTCCAGATTTGGAGGTAGAAGCACCCCATTGCTTTGACCTGTACGAATCTTGCGCCTGGTATCTGGAACCCTTAGGGCATCTGGATTTGCCCCTTTGAGCTCTGTCTGACACAGGAAAGAACCAATTTTTTTGTAGGCCAGTGTCTACTGAATCTTGGTGGCTGCACTTGTAAGAAGTCTTTAACAATTTGCATAGACTTAGCTTTGTCTTCCATTTTCTTTAAAACCTCTTCTGCCTTAATACCAAACAGAGAATCATGCTGTAAAGGTGCATCTAGCAATTTTGCTTTAACATGATCAGGCAGATTTTGTTCCTTTAGCCAGGCATGCCTCCTAATCACAGATCCAGTAACTGCGGCCCTGCAGGAGGCCTCTAAGGAATCAAAACCACATTGCAAAGTATGCTTTCCAACTTGTTCAGCTGCATGCAATAATTCCTGCAATTCCTTATTTTCTGCACATTCTGAAATCATCATTTTCTGTTTCAACAATCCCATAACATTTTGTTGATACTTAAGCATATGAAATTGACAGTTTAAGGCCCTGATTGCCAAGGTTGCAGATGTATAGACCTTTTTTCCCCATCTGTCCAATGCCCTTGAATCTTTGTCAGAGGGGGTAGGATTTTTTGCTGTTGAGGCTTTAACGCCCTTTGGACCCTGTGAAATAGTTTCAGGATCAGCAGCAGGGTTTCTAAATAAAATTTTATGTGAGTCAGGGGACCCTGTAAATATCTGTCAGGCTTACTGGGAGCCGGAGGTAAGGAGTCAGGGGTCAAGCTTGACTCGGAAAACACATCATCCACAATGTCTAAAACAGGGGGAATGGCTAAAGGTCTGTGCTGAGGGAGAAGAAGGAAATCCCTGAGCCTCGTTTTTGATTCTAAGTCTTGTCTCTCTCAGTGAAAATTCTCCCTCAAAGTATGCAAGGTTTCTCCAAATGAATAATCCTCAGGAGGAGATGCAGATGGTATAGACTCCTCTGCATCAGAATCCTCATAGAGAGGTATAGATAATTCCTGATCAGAAGAAGAATCAGAAGAAATAGAAACCTGATCTGAAGATTCATAATCAGTGTCTTGCCTAGGCCTCTTATCTGGAGGGGGATGGGTACCCCTGATCAAGGTAATAAGGTCTTCAGCCATTTTGATCATCTGCTTTTTAGGCATAGAGGCCTGTGCATGTGGCTCATGCGTCATTTTTTTAGTTTTAGAAGTTGCCTTTGTCTTTGGTTTTGCAGCTGTCGGTTTGATATACAAATGTTGAGGTCTGAATACACCCTCAGAAGCCAGCGTCTGCTCAGTGGCTCTGGACCCATCCAAGGGAGATACATCCGTCTGTCCAATACCTTGAGTATCTTGCGGCATGCCAGACTCCACAAGGGTGTCGGTAGAGGCCTACGACTTGAAGGTAGTGGGTATTAGGGGCTGCGAAAGCGCCTCACTGAGTACCAGCAAACCGGCGACTGGCTTAGGAGAAGCATTGTCATCAGTTTTTGATCTTGACTGCCTTTCTCTGTCCTTTCTTTGCGCTTTTTATGTACTCCGGTAGTTGGATTGCTATCCGATGACATTTCTAGGCAGTTAAATCTGTTTCCAAAATACTTTGAGGCAAAAATATACTGACGCTTAACAGTGCCTTGGTTAAATCTAGCACAAAACAGACAGCCAGGCACGTTGTGATCAGGGCCTAGGCAAGGAATACAGTATAAATGGAAATCCTTATTAGGTATTTGCTTCCCACAAGTAATACAATTATTAACTTTTTCTGACATCGGTATGGAACAAGAAAAAAGTTTCCCCAACGGGGTACTTAGCTTTAGTGAAGACTTCAGTTCTGAAACTCAAACTTGAATGTTTCAGTAGTCGGCCGACTGGCACTTGCGAAATGCTTCTGCTTCGGGCACCGCGCGGCAAGAAAGACTAAAGAAAATGGCGTCGGCTGCATGTTTTATACCCCTGATGACCTGACGTCATGGAAGAGGAGACAGCAACCGACGCAGGACCCAAGACTTTGGAATTCTGGCCGACTGAGGGCAACCTGCCAGCAGATTACCCAAATGTAATGACTGCAACAGTGAAACACGAAGAACATCACGAAGCTCAATGTACACAAAAACAGCTTCTAGCTATGCCTTGTCTTATTTTTGTTACTTAGGTAGGCATCATAAACATGATAACAGAAAGTTCCACATAGTTGTCTTATTTGCAGTCAAGTATGACGTGGAAGAGGTTTAGGATCATAGCAAGTCACTAGGTTAATGGCCCCAGGGCCCTTACAAGCCTAGCCAAGATCAACCCGTGGTCTCAAGGGTGTCTGGTTCAAGCAGACACTAAAATCAGAACCTATTGCCCCTGTCCAAGAGGGATACAGGTGGAACCCCCAGGGTGAATTTCCAGTTACCCATCCAATCATCCCAATTACGCTTAAACAGGGCCAAGGTTTCTCATCCAGAATCATTGCTGTTGTTTCTATTAGATTACCAGCAATTATTATTTTTTTAAAGCTTTTTTTTTTTAAAGCTTTTCTCCACCATTATGAAAAATGGAGTGTGTGTGTGTAGGGGGGATTCCCCATATATACAGATGCAGGGAAGGTGCTTCCTTTTCAAGTCTATTGCATTCAACTACTATTACTTCTTCATGCAATTGCATTCTTTCTCTCTCTTTTGCATTGCCTTGTATTCTTTTGGATTATTTTTGTATTACTTTGTTATTCTTTCAGATTATTTTTGCATTGTGCCATATTATTGTTCGTTGTTATATGATTTATTAAGTAAATGTGGAGCTTTTCTCCCCGGGCCTCCACTGAAAAAGGACCTGTGTCCGGTCTGACTTTCCCGGTAAACAAATGTAAAATAAATAAATAAAATAAAATCTGGTTGCAGCTTCGATCATATATAACTCGAGGAATCACAGTTGAAACTTACCACATATATATTTAAGAATGACTGTAATAGAATTTGAAGCTATATATGAGAGATTTGGCCAAACATAAGTAAAGAACAGTTTTAAGTTAGCAAGGGTAAAAATCCAGGGAATTAGTGACTGGGAACCGAATGTTACTGAGGTGGTTTACATCCGTTTAACATTAAAGCAGATAAGTTAACAGCATTTAACTACAATATACAAATGTATACAAGTTCATATGTTCATACTTGCTTACTAGGCTAATGATCATCAGGGCCTTTAAAAGCCAGCCATGCATTCCTATCCAACTGTGTCTCTATGTATCATGGGCATTTATTAGGAGAGGCTATGTTAGTTAGGAAGTGTCTAGAGGTGTGTGTGTGTGTGTGTGGGGGGGGGGGGGGGCTATGCTAATTTGGGCATTACTGTCTGCTTCTATCAGAGACAAAGGGGCCAGATCCAGGATGAATTTCCTATTTCCCATCCATTGGCCAAGGTTACGCTTTAATAGGGTTAGGGATGGACTCTGCTTCACATGGATGGGGAGCCTGTTCCAGAGAATGGGGATCCTCTGAGACGCATCTGTTTTGCCAACATGTCTTATTAATGTCATAATCAAAATTCAAATCCTTTATCTACTGAAAGTAATAGCCTGTCACATACAATGGAAATGGAATGTGATGAATGCTTGAATGGTGCACCATGCTCTGGATCTCATTACATGCATTTTTATTTTGCTCTTTGAATGACAAATAAAATGTGTATGCATATATATACAATAGCACACATTTTTATAAATAAATGCTATGTAATTTTGTAAACCACAGTGTGAATGCTAGCAGCAGTTCAAAAGTAAATACAATTGTGCAACTATATTCAGCAAAACACTGGAAGTTTAACAAGGCTCAATGATGCACAAAAATCCTTATCTGTGGGAAATACAGGGCAAACATCTATGCTTCTGGACTGATATGCAGAGGCCTATGAACATTCCCTTTGGCATGGCTAACTTCTCTTCTTCCCAGGATGTCGGTCCTATAAAAGGTGGTATTTATCCTGTAATACCCACCCACCTCCAACCACCAAAGAAACAACCAGCTGAAAGTGAATTTTATCCATCAGTTGCTTCCAATCAACCTTAAGATGATAAACACACAGTCTAATTGGTTTATTGTTCAGATAATCTGCTACAATGTTTTGTATTTCTGAACTGCTTGTTTCCAGAAAAGTTTACAAGTAAGTTTGCAAAAGGAAGACAACCACAATGTTGCCTTCTTTGCTTAGGAGAGATCCACATCTCCTCCTGTACCACATTCTGAGAGAAGCACTGTAAGTGAAAAGCCAATCCCTTACATTTTACCTTAAGACAAGTGACTGACTTGTAACAAAGGTGCCGTGCACACACACACATCCATTTCATGTAACCAATTTGTTTAATTCTGTGTCAAGGGCCACAGCCTATCCTGATTAACAAAAAGCAAAGGCAGGAATCAGCTCAGTGTGAGATGTTTGTCCGACACAAGACATGCACCTCATATCTAGGGATAAAAATCTCTACCTGCCAGCATGTCTTTAAGGAAGCTGCAGAAAACATTAGCAAAGGGAAAACATGTGAACTTCACAACAGCATACCAACCTAGAATCAAAATGAACCCCCAAAACATGCCAATAACTAAACAAATAAATGAAACAAGTACCATTTCAAATAAGCAAAAGTACAAAGGAAGAATTTTTGTCCAAAAAAATACTTTGATATCAGATAAAACAAATCCCAAAGATGATGCTGTGGCAAATACCAAATTATAAGATTTCAAAAGATAAACTTCCTGCTTTCTGACATTAAATTGTATTCATAGCTACAATTTACATAACTGCATCATTAACATCTGGCCACCACTCCAGGGTTAAACAAACCTGTGTACACATACTGAACATTTAGAACAAGAGCTGTAGGCGCAACATTAAGTAAATCTGATGCACTAGAGAAAGACACTACTTACAACTGGCTTGCTCAGCCAGCAGTTACAACTACATTGGTAGTTTTTGTGCACTACTTGCTGGAAGGCTGTTTTTAAACAGAATTCTGCTATATCTTAAGCCACAAATCAAATAAGAATGCATGCATTTACCAAATGTTTTCAACCTTACCTCTCCCAATTTCTCCAATTTGACGTAGGTCTCTAATTTTCCAAAACCAATTTCTGACTGAAAAATTAAAAGGAAATGTTTAGTCACAGGTCACAGATTGTGAAAAAACTCTGCTCACATAGCTAAATATCACTTTTGTATCATCTTCAAAAATAAATAACTCAAATCCTAACATTTAACTGTCTATACACAGAGGCATACAGACACAACACCTCTCTATAGAATGTATAAATCTATATGCATACACATACAGACACAAACATAGATACATATACTACGTACATACTTTTTTCCAGGTCCTTTACTCCTTTGTACTTACTAAATATCAAGCCTCCCCCTACTGGTCTTGTGGAGGACTTGAGCCCATTTGTTCCTCAGAACTGGCCATCTCCAGCACACAGGCAAGAGCCAGCCAAAGGTGAAGTCATTCAGACAGTTGGCTTGCACACTCACTGGCATCATGGTAATGACAGATGTTTCTAATCAAGCCCTAGCACCACAACTTGTGGCTGACATGAGCACCTGCGTCAAAGAGGGGCTTCCTACACCCTTGTCCATGTGGGTATTTCATTCAGCCCACATGATAATAAGGACTATCACAACCAACTTGTCAAGCACACTTCCTTGGCCCTTTCCATTTCAGTGTTGCACAAGCCCCTGCTTGCATGGTGGTGAATGGCCACAAGAATTTGCGTCTCCTTCCCCAAAGTAGAGACAATCCAGATAAATCAACGTAGTACAGCTCGTCAAATATTCAAGCTGAAACTCTCACTCTTATCACCTGGGTTTTGGCAGAGCTCAACTCCTCTATGCCACAAAGCCAAGTACAGGCATATATACAACTCTATACAGAGATGTAAACATATAAACGTAGTTAAAGTCGTAACTCTATGACAGCAACAGTGTCAACATTTTCAAGTGCAGCCTTCGTGCATGCTCACAAAGCAATCGTACGCCCTTCAAAACAATGATACACAATACACTGATAACGTTTTGACAAGGGGGGGGGGGCAGCAGAACTGAGAATACCATGCATCTCAGTGTCCCAAGGAAACACCAGAAGACATTTGAATTTAGTGAGCTATGAAGGTAAAACATCTTCGCTGAGTGAATTAATTCCTTCTGGTTTGCTGCACCTGGAAGGGCTCCCAGAAACTGGAACTGTCTGAAGGGTATGGGCCGTAATTTGGGCAGGTTTGGTGAGAATACCAGACTCAAAGCAGGCCAAGGAAAACTACAAAGCTGTCTTATCTCCTCTAGGTCAGGGGTTTGAATCAGGCAGTCATCCAGGCAGGAGTACATGTGGATGACCTTGGTTTTGCAGCAGGCAATTGCTAGAGCCACTTTAAAACCCTTGGTGCAACATATAAACCAAAAAACAAGGGAGTAGCCTGGAAGCAGATACCTCCTGCTTTGAATTTCATTAACTCTCCTGTCTGTTCTGGTGAGAGGTACGTAGATATATGCATATTTCAATGTCTAGGGTAAACATAGGGTCACAGGTTTTACAAGTTAACAATGCAAACCATTGTAAGCTCAGCTCATGTTGCTACAGAAGAACCACACTGGAAAGTGAGACAAAGTTCAGATGATAATGACAACAGGCAATAGTAACTGAGGAAATAAAGACAATATTTTCACCTTGAATTATGCAAGAGGGAAGGGAAATAAGAAGGTGGAGAAAAAGAAAAAAAAGAAAGATAGAGTCCTTGGATGAAGTTATGGCATCACATCCATTCATCTAAATAAAGTTTGAATTCTAACAGTTTTACATGGTTTACTATGTAGGTAAAGCTTGTTCCATAAGCACGAAATGTACTTGGTCATTTTCCCTGAACCCGTGACTTTTTGTCATAGGCCTAGGTCTTTGAATACCAATTAAATGAGCTTTTTTTTTTCTTTTTGAGAAAAAAGGTCAGAGAACAGGGTTTGCCACAAGTCATAAGGCAAAGCTCAGATAAAGTACAGTTGTGTACCTACCATAAATGTAGATGTTCGAGTGTATTCACTGTTGCAGTCATTACAATTGGGTTATCCTGCTGGCAGGCTACCTGCAGTCGGCCAGAGTTCCAAAGTCTGGGTCCAGCGTCAGTTGCTGTCGCCTCCTCCCTGACGTCAGTGCGCCAGGGGTATAAAAGATGCAGCCAACGCCATTTTCTTCAGTTTTTCTTGCCCCAGATGTCAGGTGACCCTAAAAAGGTAGGCTAAATTATGACAATAAGCATGCATACATAAAAAAACAACTTTTCCTTCATCTACAAGCAAATACACCACATACGTTGTATAGAATAGAGAAGTACAGATAAGCCCTAGCAAAGGAAAGGGGGGATGGTGGGAGGGTAACCTGGACTGCAACAGTGAATACACTCAAACATCTACATTTATGGTAGGTACACAACTGTACTATGTTCATTGTGTTTCACTGTTGCAGTCATTACAACTGGGTCGAATCCCAAAGCTAAGGTTGGGAGCCTGGCTAAATAGGATTAGGAGAGGCTATTAGGCCCTGCAGAACTGCAGTGGCAAAGCCTGCCCTGGATTTAGAGTAGAGAGGTAAGTGATAGTGCTTTGTAAAAGTATGCACTGAACTCCAAGTTGCAGCCTCTAAGATGTCTTTGGTTGGTACTCCTCTGAGGAAGGCTGCTGCTCTAGTTGAATGTGGCCCAATGCCCTTAGGCACTGATTTGCCATGCTGTGAATAGCAGAAATGAATGCAGTGGCCTATCCACTTTGAAATAGTCTGTTTTGAGATAGGCTTTCCTTGTGATCCTGCAGCATATGCCACTAGAAGTTGTTCAGTCTTTCTGAAAGCTTTGGTTCTATCCAAGTAGAAGCATAGCTGCCTGTGAATGTCCAAAGAATGCATAAGTCTCTCATCCTTATTCTGTGGGTTTGGGTCAAAGGTAGGCAAATGAATTGTTTGGTTAAGGGCCACACTGGACACTACCTTAGGCATAAATGTAGGGTTTGTCCTTAGAGAAATCCTGTCAGGATGGAAAATGATAAAAGGTTCCACAGCCATGAGTGCCTGTAACTCTGAGACTCATCTAGCAGAGGTTATTGCTGGGAGCAGAGCTGTTTTCCAGGATAAGAATTTTATATCAGCTGCAGAGGCTGGCTCAAACGGAGGCAGTGTGAGTTTTTCCAAGACATAGCTGAGGTCCCAAGCAAGTATTGGTGCTCTCCTTGGAGGTCTTATGTTTTTGGCTCCTCTGAGGTACTGCCTTAGCAATGGGTGAGAAAAAATAGGTGGTTCTGTATTGTAATGAGCTGAAATGGCAGAGGCATGAATTTTAATTGATGAAAAGGAAAGGTCTTTATCCAGCATCTCAGTTAAGTATTGCAAAATCTGAGGAATATTTGGAACAGTCATGTTAATACCTAGTGCCTGGGTCCAAGCACAGAATCTCTTCCATTTTTCTGCATAAGATTTTCTGGTGCTAGGCCTCCTGGCCTCCAAAATAACATCCATCACTGCTTTAGAGAGAGGTGTGTCTTGAATGGCTACATTATATACCATGATGCCAGGTTTAAGGTCCTGAGTTGGTGTGCAGTATCTGACTGTCTTGTTGGGTCAATAAGTGAGGAATTTGAGGTAATGTCCAAGCTGGGCATTGAGACAAGCTCTTTAGGATTGGGTGCCAGTACTGGCAGGGCCAGTCTGGGGCAATCAGTATCATTTTTGGCTTCTCTTATCTGACCTTGGGGAGGAGAGGCAGAGGAGGAAAAGCATATACGGTTAGGTTTTTCCAGCTGAAAGATAGAGCATCCACTTTCCATGCTTGCTTGTGATAAGTCCTTGTGCAGAATCTCTGTAATTGGCAGTTGTGAGGGGAGGCAAATAGGTCTATGTCCGGGCATCCCCAGTTCCTTGTTATCATGCTGAAGACTTGTGGATCCAATTTCCACTCGTGAGGATCCATTAGGTTTCTGCTTAGTTCGTCTGCCATAGTATTTATCCTTCCTGGCAGGAACTGTGCTTGCAGATGTACTTGGTAAGTCAGTGCTGTGTCCCACAAGTTCATGGCTAGTCTGCAGAGGGGGTAGAAATGTGTGCCCCCCTGCTTGTTTATGTACCACATGACTGTAGTATTTTCCATCTTTATCAGTAGTTGTCCTGGATGAAGTTGATCCTTGAAGGCTGTCAGGGCATTCCGAACAGCTAGCATCTCTTTTTGATTGATATGTAGATGCATTTGACTTGCGGACCATGTGCCCTGAATACATCTTCCTGCCATATGGGCCCCCTAGGCATAATCTGATGCATCTGTTGTCAATGTCTGCTGGCTGGGGTAAAGGTGAATGCCTGGCTGTGGTTAAGGTGAATGGCTGTCCCGTGTTGAGGTGACAAGCTTTTGCCCACCATCGAAACTCCTGTTGCAGGCAGGGAATGAGGGTAATTATTGTTTCCAGGCTGTGGCAATGTTGAGTCCAAACACTTTTCAGATACCATTGAAGTTTCCTCATCTGCAGTCTTGCATATGGAATTAGCAGTATGCAAGATGCCATGAAGCCCAAAGCCTGCAAAATTTTTCTTGCAGATAACTGGGTCTTTGTTGCCAACATTTTGAAATAAGTAGTCAGTTGCCTGTGTTTGTCTGGCATGAGATAAGCCATCTGGGCAGTTGTAGTTAAGCTTGCACCCAGGAATATTATCTCTTGATAGGGTACGAGCTTTGATTTCTTTTCGTTTACTGTGTACCCTAGACCTGTTAGTAATCTTTTTACAAACGCCAGATGCTGTAGTAGGATGTCCTTGTTCTTTGCTTGAATAAGGCAGTCGTCCAAGTAAGGATATATTTGTATTCCTCTTTGCCTGCAAAATGCAATTACTGGTGCCAGGCATTTTGTGAAGACCCTGGGCGCAGTAGATAAGCCAAAGGGCAGTGCAGAGAATTGGTAGTGCATTGAGCCAGCTATAAATCTGAGGTATCTTCTGCATGACTGTCTGATTGGGACATGCAGGTATGCCTCTTTTAGGTCAAAAGTCACAAGCCAAGCCTTCTTGCCCAGCATGGGCAGAAGCTGCTGCAGAGTTAACATTTTGAATTTTGGAATATCCAGGAATGTGTTTTGAATAGACAGGTCCAGTATTGGTCTCCAGGCTTTGTCCTTTCTGGGTACCAAGAATAGCCTTGAGTACAATCTTTGTCCCTGCTCTTGCTATGGTACTTGCTGAATGGCTCTCATGTCCATGAGGGATGAAACTTGCTTTTGTGTCTCTGCCCATTGATTGCGTGGCAGGTCTGGCATACCATTTGGTCTTGGCAGGGTTTGAAAGTGGAACTTGTAGCCTTTAGATACGCTATTTAAGACCCATTTGTCCTGGGTGATCATGTGCCAATTTTGTGAAAAAAGTGCTAGTTTTCCCCCCAAAGGAGCTGCCAGAAGATAAGTGCTTGGTACTGGCAGGGGAAAGTCATTGAGACTGTTTCCTGTATGGCTGTGATTTTTCCTCTCTGCTTTTGGAGGTAGAAGCACCCCTTTGTTTAGGCCTTGGGGCTGTGATCTGCCTCTGGGGCATCTGTATCTGCCTCTTTGTGGCCTGTCTGACACTGGAAAGGACCAATTCTTTGTAGGCCAGTTCCTGCTAAATCTGGGAGGCTGTACCTGTAAGAAATCCTTTACTGTTTGCATAGATTTAGCTTTGTCCTCCATTTTCTTCAACACTTCTTCTGCATTAACACCAAACAAGGTATCATGTTGTAATGGAGCATCTAAAAGCTTTGCTTTAACATGATCGGGCAGATTCTGTTCTTTTAACCAAGCATACCTCCTAATGACAGAACCTGTAACTGCGGCCCTGCAGGAGGCCTCTAGAGAATCAAAACCACATTGCAAAGTATGCTTTCCCACTTTTTCAGCTGCATGCAATAAATCCTGCATTTCTTTGTTTTCTGCACATTCTGAATTTGTCAAAAATTTCTGTTTAAGCTGTGACATAATATATTGCTGATATTTAAACATATGAAACTGACAATTTAAAACTCTTACAGCCAAGGTAGCAGAAGTATAAATCTTTTTCCCTCATCTGTCCAGGGCCCTTGAATCCCTATCAGTGGGGATAGGGTTTTTTGCAGTGGAAGCCTTGACCCCCTTGGGACCCTGAGAAATAGTTTCTGGGTCAGCAGCAGGGTTTTTGTAAAGAAAGTTATGAGAATCAGGAACCCTGTAGTATCTGTCTGGCTTAACAGGAGCTGGTGGTAAAGAGTCAGGAGACAAACCGGACTCTGAAAATACATCATCTACAATGTCTAAAAAGTACAGTTTTGTACCTACCATAAATGCAGATGTCTGAACTGGATAGCATCTGCAGTCATAACAAATGGGTTGTCCTGTCGTCAGGCAGCCCTTCGGTCGGCCGGATTCCAAAGTCCGGGTCCAGCTTCGGCTGATGTCGCACTTCACCCGACGTCATCTCTGCTGGTCTTCGGGTATAAAGGCATCAGCCGACGCCATTTTCTTCAGTGTTTCTTGCCCCAGATGCCAATTGCCCTCTTGGAAAGCTAAATTTTGGATAAATGCCAATGTTTCCAAAATAATAGAAGGCAAACACAACAAATAAACATGTATGTACATATATACAAACAAATACTCCATAAGAGACTCCCCCCCCCAGCTAGCTATTAGGAGGGTAATTACCCTAGGAGTACCACAGAGGGAAGGAGGAGGGTAATCCTGACTGCAGATGCTATCCAGTTCGGACATCTACATTTATGGTAGGTACAAAACTGTACTATGTCCTTCATGGATGCATCTGCAGTCATAACAAATGGGTAGAATACCATAGCCAAACTAGGGGAGGAGGAATAATAATTATGGAGTAGTCAGGATCCCTTGCAGTACAGCAGTGGCAAACCCTGCTCGGGATCTAGAATATAGAGGTAAATTATAATGCTTGGCAAATGTATGCACGGAGGTCCAAGTAGCCGCCTCAATAATGTCATTGGTTGCCACTCCTCTTAAGAAAGCTGTGGTAGTGGCTGTAGCCCTTGTAGAATGAGGTCTTATGTCCTGTGGAATTGGTTTTCCATGGTAGGAGTAACAGAATCTTATGCAATTTCCTATCCATTTGGAGATTGTTTGGAAATTGCTTTTCCTTCCCTTCCTGTTGCATAGGCTACAAAGAGTTGGTCAGTTTTTCTGTTACCCTTGGTTCTGTCCAGGTAGTAGCGTAATTGTCTGTGTACATCCAAGGTATGCATTATTCTTTCACCTTTGTTTTGTGGATTAGGAAAGAAGGTAGGTAGGTGGATTGCCTGGTTTAAGGACACTCTGGATACCACCTTAGGCATAAATGTAGGATTAGTTCTCATGGACACCCTATCTTGGTGGAAGATTAGGAAGGGTTGTACTGCCATTAGGGCCTGTAGTTCCGAAACCCTCCTTGCTGAAATAATAGCCAGTAAGAAAGCAGTTTTCCATGACAGGTGCTGTAGATCTGCTGTTGCTGCTGGTTCAAACGGAGGGAGTGTCAACTTTTCTAGCACAAAGTTCAAGTCCCATGCTGGTAGTGGTGGTTTCCTAGGAGGTTTTACATTCTTGATCCCTCTGAGAAACTGCCTGAGTAGAGGATGTGAAAAGACAGGAGGATCAAAGCTGTACTCTGCTGAAATAGCTGATGCATGTATCTTGATGGAGGAATAGGACAGGCCAGTATGTAGAAGCTCTGCCAAGTACTCCAGAATGTTAGCAATATCTATGTTCGACACATCTTTTCCTCTTTCAGTACTCCAGATGACGAACCTTTTCCATTTTCCTGCATAGTTCCTTCTTGTTGAAGGTCTGCGGGCTTCAAGGATAATGTCTTTAACCCTTTGTGACTTCGAAGTAGTATTCGGTAGTAGCAATCTCTGGATCTGACCGACCGGCACTTGCAAACAGCTTCTGCTTCGGGCGCCACACGGCAAGAAAGACTGGAGAAAATGGCATCGGCTGATGCCTTTATACCCGAAGACCAGCAGAGATGACGTCGGGTGAAGTGCGACATCAGCCGAAGCCGGACCCGGACTTTGGAATCCGGCCGACCGAAGGGCTGCATGACGACAGGACAACCCATTTGTTATGACTGCAGATGCATCCATGAAGGACATCAGGAGGAATAGCAAGGGGCCTGTGCTGGGGTAATAAAAGGAAGTCTCTGAGCCTTTTCTTGGATTCTGAGTAATCTTGGCTCTCCCAATGGAAGTGCTCCCTCATAGTATGCAGGGACTCACCAAAAGAATAATCCTCAGGAGGTGAGGCTGAAGGGATAGATTCTTCAGCATCAGAATCCTCACAGGGAGGAAGGGAATATTTCTGTTCAGAAGAGGAATCACAAGAAATGGAAACCTGATCTGAAGATTCATATTCTATGTCTTGCCTAGGCCTCTTATCAGGAGGGGGATGGGAACCCCTGATCAAAGTAATTAGGTCTTCGGCCATTTTAAGCATCTGTTTTTTTAGCCATGGAGGCCTGTACAGGAGAATGCTGTACTTGTTTCTTTGTCTTTACAGCTGCTTTAGTCTTTGCCTTTGAAGCTGAAGATGGCTTTACATATAACTGCGTAGACCTAAAAACACCCTCAGAAGCCTCTGTCTGCTCAGTGGCTCCGTACCCATCTGAGGGAATAATTTCTCAGTGTCCAATACCTTGAGTTTCCAGCGGCCTAGTCGGCTCCACATGGGAGTCGGAAGCGGCCTGTGGCTCTCAGGTAGCGGGCGTCAGGGGCTGCGAAAGTGCCTCACTGAGAACCGGCGTCAGGCCTAACGGAAGTCACGTCGGTTTTGGACCTCGGAAGCCTGTCCTTTTCTTTTTCTTTGCACTTTCTATAAACTCCAGTAGTCGGCTGATCCGACGGCATTATATAATTGAATCTTCTGCCAAAGTAATGAAATGCAAAATCGTACAGACGCTTAATAGTGCGTTGGTTAAATCTAGCACAAAACCGACAACTAGCAACGTTGTGGTCAGGGCCTAGGCAAGGAATACAGTAAGAATGAAAATCCTTATGAGGTATTTGCTTCCCACAAGAAATACAATTATTAACTTTTTCTGACATCGGTCTGGAGCAAGAAAAAGTTTCAACGGGTACTTAGCTTTAATGAAGACTTCGGATCTGAAATTCGAATTTGAAAATCTCAGGAGTCGGCCGACCGGCACTTGCGAACTGCTTTTGCTTCGGGCACCGCGCGGCAAGAAAGACTGAAGAAAATGGTGTCGGCTGCATCTTTTATACCCTTGACACACTGACGTCAGGGTGGAGGCGACAGCAACCGATGCCAGACCCAGACTTTGGAACCCGGGCTGACTGCGGGTAGCCTGCCAGCAGGATAACCCAATTGTAACGACTGCAACAGTGAAACACGACGAACATCCTCAAACAAGTCTAAGCACAGAAAAAAGGACAGGATTTTTAGTCTACCTGAGAAAGAGCAGTACTTTAAATTGTGGATTTCTTTTCTTTATAGTTGGGATGAGTTGTTTACAGCAGTATACACCAAACAGAACATGGTACTATATGATGGGGTAAATAAAGGCACAGCAAGTGGGAATCTCTATGATGGGGTAAATAAAGGCACAGCAAGTGGGAATTATGATGGACTGGGATCAGAAACAGAACCCATTACAGATGAATAAGGCAGGATATTTTGATGATACTGGAGAAATACTGACTTGGACAACTCATTGTCCAAGCATGTTCTAAATCCCCAGATCATGGCCGTCAGTCTGAAGGTGCATTCCATTTGTGTGACACTGTGAAGAAACACTTGTTTTGCTATAGGTGACTATTTTGTTGCATTTAGGGAAATATTGTGATTACAGCACCAGTCAGTAGACAGATCACAGCCTTGGGGTATTGTTAAAATTGTGGGTGGGGGGCTTTAGGATGACTCCTAGCTTGCAGTCGGTTTGTAAATTTAGTTAGCCACAAGGTGTTAACATTTGGCTGTACTTCAGATTCCAAGGTTCTGTAGGACAGAGCCTGGGGGGGTGCCACTAGTGACATTTTATTTTTTGAACAGGGTATCATTTCTTCTGATCAGATGTGCTCTGTTTGACACCAGTTTGCAATCTAGTGAACACAAAGGAATTGATGTTTAATTGGTTTATCTTATAATGCTAAAGTGGGAAATGGCATGAAATGGGTTGAAGCCCAGATAAGCACTGCAAATGGGAAATCAGTCTACGACTTCGGCGACTTTTCTGAAGAGGCTATCAAGATAAAGGATGCACGATCTACCCTTGTCTAAGGCAAACTGTTAAAGGTTTAGAGTCTGCAGATCTTGCATTTCCTTAAGTGGCACAAAAGTAAATTTTATGGGTTTACAGGAAAAGCTAGTGAGACAGTTTAAGTCACTGGAGGAGCCAGTCTTGTAACTCTGATACAGTGCTCAGGCCAGAAGGTTATCTAGGAATAGACTGCAAATATGTTAGAATGTAAACATTTATATTTAAACATGCATCCAAATTGCTTTTAAATGAGTTCTGGCGACTTGCATACTAATAAAGGCAGGCTACTACAAATTATTGGAATGCTCTGTGAAACAAAATTCTCTCTCGTTATTGGTCCTAACACTTTTATACTATATTTCAAACTGCTACGTCTATGCACTTTGGATGATTTAGCTATATCCAGGGTTTAATGATTCCCCTCAAGGGTTCACTGTGTATTGCATTATGAACCAAGATTAGAAAACTTCAAAAATGCCTGCAGTGTACAGAAAAAAGGTTTAGCATATATGGTAAGTAACCCATTAATGTGGTTTTCTTTGTAAATCTTCGCTGGACTGACTCGTTTTAAATGAGTTAAGTTGTCCTTTTGTGTAGATCCAAAATGAATTACTGAATTCCTTAATTCGACATATTTAAATAATCTGGTTCACAAAGAGTCTTTAGTAGAATTTTTTAACAAACAGGTTTCATAGCTTTATTAACTATGATGTTTGAATGACTAAAAAATAAAACTTTATAAGATATAGTGATTCTCGGATCTCTGTATTGTGACATGGTCTCCTGAACAGATTAATCCAATGTTAGCAGCTTAATTATAGATGGTTTGCCAAAATCATTACTTTACATCTATCTGTGCTGAAACAGAGGTCATGTACTGATACTCACTAGAAGATGTCCATTTCATTTCTGAGGTTAACAATCAATGGATGGTATTTACCTGGACCCACAGAAGCATCTAATTTGATCTTTTTTAGGTCAGCAAAGGCTGTCCTCTGAGTCAGTCTAGGAGTGCTGCAATTTATAAGACAGCAAAGTGCTCAATCAGCTGACTGAATATTTATAACGAACATAGGTCTTACGATGCTGATTTGAGGCTACAGTGCTTCTGTACTTTATCACCAATTACCCAATGTTTACAAAGTGTGCATTAAATAAGAAGAATTTACTGTCTCAGCAATTCACATTCAGTGCTTCAGGCTCAAAAGAATAATTTCCTTAGTTAGTCATTTTCTCCCCCAACATTTCTGACAGAGTACTCTGTAGGGAATTTTTTAAATTTGCCAACTCATTACATTCCCCAAAACAATATTTCCAATTACCTCTTTCTTCCTCATCACACCTCCAACATTTACTATCAACCTGAAGAAAAGCTGTTTTAAATCTGCTTGTGGTATAAAAATACCTATACAAACACTTCCAAGCAAAAATCCTAAACCTTCTGGACTTTGTTGCATACTTGGAGTCATACACATGTCCTCCCATTGTTTGGTAGTAAATTGCTTTTCTAGTCTCTTTCTAACCTCCCCTGATTGATTCTTATAGTTGTCATGCAATATTTTATATGCCCTTTTTACAGCAGCTTCTGATGACTAAAAGATCTACCAGAGCAAGTCTTTCACTTAGGACTCCCCTATCCCTTTCCCTATCTTATGTTTCCTTGGCAGCCAACAGAATTAAATTTAATAAGGTTTTACTTTGTCTAGGCAATTCAAATCATATGTCACAGCTCAAAAGAAACATTTCCTTACTTACAGTCATTTCCTCACCCAATATTTCTTAATGAGTATTCTGTAGGGAATTTTTAAAATCTGCAAACATATCACACTCACAAAAGTTATGTTCCTAGTTAACTCTCTCTTCCACATCACACCTCCAACATTTCCTGTCTACCTGAGGAAAAATTCTTTGAAGACTGCTTGGGTATGAAAAATACATATGCAAACACTTCCAAGCAAGGATCCTAAACCTTCTGGACTTTGTTGCTATCTTTAGAGCCAAACATATTTTTTATTTTTATTTTTTACATTTGTTTACTGGGAGAGTCTGACTGGACATGAAGCCCATTTTCATTCAGCGGAGACCCAGGGAGAAAAGCTCCACAAAGGTTGGTACAGAAAATGCAATAAACAAGCTGTTAAAGTACAGTACAAAAAAAGAAAGGAACTGTTACATGCTAGTACTGTAAAATAAGCATAGAATTACTATACAATGTAAAATAACTGTGGGAAAAATATACAACACAGCTGTAGGGCATTACATTCGGTTATATGGTAACATTCATACAATGGCTAATACAATAAAAAATATATTTGAGTACAAAACATAGAAAGGAGCCAACTGTAGGCTTGCACAGTAAGATCAACATGGGGAACTACCTTGGGTCTGAACAACTGCATATCCAGAACCTGTTTAAATGGGCCCGGAGGAATTTTTTGAAGTTATTTTTGTTTTCAGTGGTCCTAATATCCAAGGGGATGGAATTCCATGTTTTTGCAACAGTAGTAGAATACAGGGAGTCACCAGAGCTATTTCTGCTTTTGGTTATGTCAACTAGTGCTTTTTTGGTGGATCTTAATAGGCGGTTGCTGGAACACATATTCAGTAGGCCATGTAGTGAAGGAATTTTATAGGGATTACATAGGATTTGATGGGCTAATGCAAGTTCATTACAGGTGAGCAAGTTAAGTAACTCTAGCCAGGATAATTGCTTGATTGCTAGGCAGTGATGTGCACTGCAGGGCAAGTCATTTGCTAACTTAGCTATCTGCTTTATTTAGCTTGATAAGTATGGGGGAGACACAGAGAAGTGTGGAGACTAGGTGAGATCTTGCAATGGTAGATTTACTGTGGTTGGTGAGGTATTTTCTACATCTATATAAGGTTCCAAGTTTTTTATGGACATTTTTATTGTCTATGCAATATGCATATCGAATTTCATGTTGTGATCTAGGACAACTCCTAATAGATACCTGTTTTGGACAGGTATGATGGGGTGTTATTAGCTGAATATACTGTGAATGGCTGTATGGGTTGTGGGGATCTTATGAGATGGAATATCATTAGCTGGGTTTTTTGGGGTTAAGTATTAGTTGAGAGTTCGCCAACCAGGTTTCAACAGCAGCAAAGGATTATTGTGTAAATTTCCGGAGTTGAGGGAGTGATGAGGCGGAACAGATTTGGGTGGAGTCATCAGCATACTGGACTAGTGTGGCATGATGGGTAGATTTGTGAAGTTGGTTGGTAAATATGTTAAAGGGGAGATGACCAAGGATGGATTCTTGAGGGACCCCAAGGTGACAGGTGGGTGAGGAGACAAGGAATTTTGCTATTTTACTGCCTGATGGTGGTTAGATAGATAGTCCTGAAACCAGGCTAGAGTGCAGTGGCTTAGATTAAGATTGGGGAGGGCAGTTAGGAGTTTGGGATGGGAGACCGTAATAAAGGCCTTGGAGTGCTCTAGGAAGACAGTGGAGACAAGGTTGCCATTGTTACGGTATTGATTTACAATACTGGTAAAGCTAATCAGGGCTGTGGTAATACTATGATTAGGATGGAATCCATGTTGGGTGTTGGTCAGCAGTTTGTTAGTAAGAAGACAATTAATTGGGAATGTATACATCTCTCATGTATCTTAGGATGGCAACAGGATGGTAATTAAATAATCCTACTGAACTACCTCCTTTGTGAAGTGGTATTATATGTGGAATTTTCCACAGAAAAGGAACATGTTATTCTGACAAACAGTGACTGATTAACAGGGAGACTGGAAATGAGATGGCGTTGGCTGCAATCTTGAGGTATTCTGCTGGTAATTAATCAGCAGCTAGGGTTGTGTGTTTCAGTTAACTCAGATAATTACATATTGTGCTAGTAGGGACAGGTATTAGGAAAATTATTATTAGTGAGGGCTAGAATGGATTTGGTGAAGAATATGCCCTTCCACTGTACTCTTGTAAATTGCTTTTCCAAGTATTTCACCCTAATCTTTTCTAAACTCCTCTGATTCTTACAGTTATCATACAATATTTTATATGACCTATTAATTATCCCTTTTAACAGTAGCTTACATTCTACTTTCAACTAAAAATTCTACCAGAGCAGGTCTTGCATATAAAAGTCCCCTATCGCTTTCTTTTTGCCTATATTCTGATATCAATCCCAGGTAGGGAAGGCAGTGTCTAGCCTGCAGTCCAAGCATCTTCTTTGACCTCCTCCCACTCTATTACCTTTCCCTCTCTAGTTATTTGGTCCCAATACCTTGGTTCATTTCACACTTTTCTCCAGTAAATTCCAGCCCTTTCTTGCCTATTTTCTATACCTCTACCTGGAGTCATCCCTTATGGCAAAATATCCTTTCTCATTTCAGCTTAGTTCTTAGAATACTCTTTAATATGTTATGAATATTCTGTAGGATTGTTATTCTCCTTAAGAATATGCATCCAAAATCCCATCCTATTTCTTGAACCCCCCCCCCTTGCTTCATCATCATCAAACCTTTCAACTTTGACTTATAACCTTCTGCTTGTGTTATGTATGAGTGCCAACTGTGTAGCTCTAAAATATCCATTCAAAAAATATAATCCTAAACCACCTTGTTCTATTAGAAGGATCAACATATTCCATTTAACCCTTGCCCTCTTCCCCTCCCAGATAAATTCCTTCAATTCTTTATTAATTACTGTCCACAGCCACTTCTCTGGTTGACAGAAATATGCCTAATCTGTATAAAAAAACTAAAGGGACTAAACATTTTCATTGCTTGTATCTTATTATCAACATCTATAAGTAAGAGCTTCCAGTTTCAAGTTTTTGTATTATTTTGTTTAGTTGCTTCCCACATAATAGCTGCCATAACAGAAGCTTTTTTAATCCATACTCAACATTTCCTCCTATAGTGTTCTTCATAAATATGGCTATTGCTGATCAATTTGCATGTAGGTAAGTAATTTACAGTTATAGATTTGTTTTATCTTTATTAATTTTGTATCATGAAAAGACTTGAAACTGACTCAAACTGTTCAACACTGAAATGTCCTTTTCTGGATTTACCAGGTACAAAATATCATCTGCAAACAAAGGCAACTTTTCTTGATTACCATAAAATTATATCCATGCATTTCCCTTATTTTCTTTGCTAATGGCATTAAATAAAAAGTAAATAAAAGGGAAAGAGGGCACTCCTGTGTGGTCCCTTTGTTCAAACACAACTCATCACAGAGGAACCCTCCCACTTTAATTTTTGCCTCTGATTCTTCATGTATCATCCTAATTAACCTTATTATTGAATCAAGGAATCCAGATTCATCTACTGCCCTGCTCATAAAATCCCATCTTACTCTGTCCAATGCTTTGTCTGCATCAAGACCCACTAACAGCAGTGGTATTTTCTTACATTCTGCTTCCCTCTGGATCATTTTTCTTTTAGTATTATCAAATGTTTACCTCCCTTCCATAAAACCACACTGATCGATATCTGCAATTTTGGCAACATCTTTGCCATTCTTTTAGCTAGTATACACAAACACTTAATAATCATTCTTTAAAATAGAAATGGATATACGTGAAGCTGGGTCTGATAGGTCTTCATTTTCTTTAGTTAATACAGATAAAACATCTTTCTTCAAAGATGTCTGCGCTTCCTCCCCTTTTAAATAAAATCTTCCAGATCATTCTTACTTTCTTCCCTAACTTCCACAGAAAAAAAAAAACATCTGTTCCTGGAGACTTTCTTGAAGGTTGACTATACATCACTATTTTATATCATCTCCTATCTTAACCATTGGTTATTGAGCCTCAACTATCTCTAGCATTGGCACAGTTAAGTCTTCCATAAATATTTCCATCTGTGCTCTTCATTTTCCACAGTTCTCTACTTTATACAAGTTTTCATAAAATTTCCAAAATACCTCTAATACCTCTACAGGATATCTGGCTATTTACTTGTTATATGCTCCTTAAGTTTGGTGACAATCCTTTCTTTCTGTTGCTTAAGTCACAGTACTAAATGTTTTTGTGCTCTGGAGTCAGCAAAAAATAGTTTAACAGCGATCTTTTTAAACTCATGTATATTATTCAGATACTTCCTTATTTTCTCTTTAGTACTCCATTTGTGTTCTTTCTTGTTCTGTGAGATTCCACTTATTTTGCCTAATAAACCCTTATCAGCCCCCTCTAATTCCTATTACTTCTTAACTATTTTTCTCTTTCATTTCTACCATATTGTTACATTTTATTTGCTTTTTTATTCCACTCACTAGTTATGACTTCTAAAGATATTTCTATCTTTCCTGATAATGGTCAAATAACTTCAACTACCCATTCTTTAAATTCCTCTTTTTTTAAAAGGTAGGTAGGAGAGCTTCAGTCTCTTATTTTTACTTAATTACACTGCATTTTTATTTTTTATTTTATTGGTGCATAATCTGAAATAGTTATTGGATGGATGTCTAAGCTTTCAATTAAATGCACATGTTCCTGTGAAATATTTCTATCTAGTCTAGCCCAGTTGTTGTACCTTAGGTAGTTCCTAAAAATTCACATATTCCATACCACATACTTTAACAAAAATGTCTTCAGAAATCTATCCTCTTTGGTTATATTTGCCCTTCTAGGTCCCCCTCATACATACTCGCTAGTGGAAATCAGGTTCCAGTTCCCCATCTATAAGTACCATTCCCTCCTGAAAGCATATTCTTTCTCCTACATATTTCTAAGCTCCATAACAACAGTTTTTGGTGGAATATAAATATATGCCAGCATAATCCTCCTCCCATGCCAACAGCCTCTTACCTCCACAAATCTACCATTATTGTCTTTTTTCATATATCACTATTGGAGCTTCTCTAGCAATTAGTATCATCACTCCACTTTTCCTTTGTCCCTGATATTCTGCTAAATATTGATCCAGAAACTCTTTTTTGTCAAATTCACATGTTCATTTCTTTCAAAGTATGTCTCTTGCAGCACTGCTATTTGTACTCTGCTTTTCCTAACATAATTCAATATACTTTCCTTTTTGTCTATATCTGTAAGGCCATTTACATTTCCAAGATAATATGGATAGCATGGCCATTATGAAAAAATGCTATAGTTCCCACCTATTACATATGAGATTTTTGGAATACACATTTCCAATGTTTGTGTTACATGGACACACTACTGTTTGGCAGGTTGATCTTTTATACAGTTGATTCTTATCTCCATTTTTACATGCATCACATTTTTCCAGACTTTTTGTTTTAATGAAAACCCTCAAACAAACCAAAAAACTAAATACATTTTCAGAACACTTCCATCCATCTCGACACCACCATCTACCACTTCGGTACCGACCTTGTTGGTGCAGACATTACCTTCGGCACCGATGGTTCCCTCGGGGCACACTACTGTTGTTCAGGCAATGCCAACTCCTCTTTTTTGCGGTACAAACTCCCACCGTTGTGGGCACCGAACTTATTCAGACTTTGGATAGACCTGATTCTCCTTCAGCTATGTCTGTGAGATCCACTAGAAGCCTCTCTGAACACGATGTGCTTCATCTTGTGGATCAATTGCTTCTGGCTAGAGGTACTCTTCCTCCCAGGACCTGTACTTCCCTGGGAGGTGACCATTCTTCATCAGAGCCCCCATCACTGTCTTGGAAGCCCCTTACTATAGCACAGTCTTTACCTGCGCTTCCCCTTTTGGATCTCACTAAAGAGCCTCAGTTGCCTTTGTGGCAGGATTCTCTTGCCACTACCCAGGATGCTAACTGCGGTGCCCCTTCTTCGGCTTTCCGCAGCCGTCCAGGGACTCCGAGTCGAGAGAAGACTATTGCATTGGCTGACGTTTCTATACTATCAGTGCCTCTGCTTTTTACACAAGAACACCAGGCATAGGAGCCTCAGGACTTACCCCCACAGTAGGCCCCTATTGAGCTGTCTTCCCCAGTTCCTCCCTCTGAGGAAGTTCATTGAACATCTTAGTGTAAGAGGAAACACATGGACTCCACTGAGGAGTTCCTCACCGAAAACACAGACTTGGTTGATGGGGAAGGGTCCTCTAGGTCACCCTCTGATATATCCTTCGGAGATATCCTAGAAATCCTGAAACACTATTGGCAGCCCTCTAACCCAACCTCTGAAGAGACTGTGTTCCTACAGGCCTTTCATGCCCGGTCCCTTACCTCCTGGTTTACTCCACCTGCCGACGAACTTGTCTGGCTCATCGTGCATGGAAGGCTCCTGACACAGTTGAGGCCATTCCCCGGAGGCCAGATAAAATTTTGTCCCCTCCTGACAGCGACCCCCATTGGTCCAAAGATCTTCCAGTAGATGCCTTGATGGTGCCGGTCACAACTAAAAAGGACCTGGTAGACGAAGAAAGACAGACTGTTCATCCGCCCAACAGAGAGTCTCGGGCTCTGGACAAAATTGGGAAGCATACCTTTGCAATCAGGGCTCTGAACTATATGGCACATTTTACCAGGCTTCAAAGAGACAATCTCTGAGCTCTGTGAAACTTTGGCTGGTGCTGTGTCTGATGAGGTCCGTGACAAAGTGGCCTCTCAATTAGCCACTACTGAATCTATTTCTAACTCCTCCATGCGTCTCATTTCTCACGCATCAGGAGGAGTAGCTAGAGCAGCGGGTTGCAGGCATTGTTCTGAGATAACTTGCCTGGATGCGCTTGTGTGATTTTGCGGGACCCTTCGAGGCTTCCTTTATCAATGCTCCAATTGAAGCCTCTTCATTGTTTGGTCCCAAAGTTAAAAGCACACTGGCTAGATGTAAACAGTACAGTAAGACCCTTTCTGCCGTGGGTGTCGGTTATTCTTCCCCTCAACAGGCTTTCTCCAGAAATCAAAAGAGTGGGAATATATGGCACAAAAAATCTCAGGAATCCTTCCATGAGACACAGGCCGATTGTTCCCCTGGAGGCAGAGGGGGAAATTCTCAGGGAAAACGCCCCTTTTGGGGCAGAAGAGGTCCACGTAACCAGGGTTCCAGGGATTCTTTCACTGGCCAACCCTATCAGCGCTCCTGAGGACCGGCCTAACTGCTTTCCTCTGGAAGTAGTTGGGGGTCGTTTCTCTTTGTACCCTTCTGCCTGGCTAACCGTCACCACCGATTCTTGGGAACAAAAGATAATAACCAGAGGTTACCATATCCCGTTCGATCTTTATACCGCCACCTTAAGGAAATTACCCGACGTGCCACCCAGTCAAAGGGTACAGACAGCATTAGAGATTGCAAAACTGCTAAGCAAAAGAGTCATCCAAACAGTCCCACCAGACCAGATAGGATCCAGATTCTACTCAAGATTATTTGTGGTGCCAAAAAAGATCGGGGACTGGAGACCAATTTTGGATCTCAGCGTGTTAAACAAATTCATAAAGGTACAGAAATTCCGGATGGTCACTATACAGTCTATCCTCCCACTTTTGGAAAAAGACGATTGGATGTCCTCTATAGATCTTCACGATGCGTAGTACCACATAAAAGTGGACAAACGGTCAAGGAGATTCCTTCGATTCCGTGCGGGAACCAGTCGTCATCAGTTCCGAGTACTGCCCTTCGGACTTTCTACAGCCCCCAGAGTGTTCACAAAGTGCATGGCAGTCGTCACAGCATTCCTACGACTACACGGATTCCAGGCTTTTCCATACTTAGACGACTGGCTCATCACGGCCTCCACCAATCATCTATTGGAAAAAGCCTTGTCTTTCTCTCTTCACACCGCAGGAAGGCTAGGCATAACCATAAATTGGCAAAAATCCAATCTCACCCCGTCTCAATCCACAGAGTTCATAGGGGTCCGCCTGAACACAAAGAACTGCAGAGCATCCATTCTGGAGCACAGAATTCAAAGATTGAGACAACAATTGATTCCAATCCTCTCAAAGGAGAAATTCTCAGCTCACTCGGTTCTACAGCTGTTGGGTTCCATGGCAGCCTCCATTACAATTGTTCCCCTGGCCAGGTTTCACATGAGACTTCTACAGTGGTTCCTACTCACTCAGTGGTACCCCTTTCAGCTCCCTCCTTTAGCCGAGATTCGGATAACTCAGAGGTGCAAGCAGGACTTAAATTGGTGGTTGTCTCGGAATCCGCTTCAATGGTCCCGTACCTTCTCCCCCCAACAGCCCATAGCCACAGTGACCACGGATGCCTCCCTGATGGGGTGGGGGGCCTATTTCAGGGAAAGATTGTCCAAGGTACATGATCCGAAATGGAGGCCCATTTGCATATAAATGTTCTGGAGTTTAGGGCTGTGCTTCTGGCATTGCAAGCATTTCATCCCCTGTTGCCGTGTGGAACCATTGTGATTCAATCAGACAACATGGCGGTGGTCTGGTACATCAACAAGCAAGGCGGAACAAAGTCTTACCCAGTTTACTGAGAGGCCATGAGATTATGGCAATGGGCGATGGCTACCAACCACTTTCTTCTAGCAACGCACATTCCCAAGAGTTCAAACGTGATAGCAGACAGACCCAGCAGGTGCATTCTTCCACCTCACAAGTGGTCCCTAAATCCCTTGATAGCGGCAGAGATTTTCAACTGCTGGGGTCTTCCTTGTTGCGACCTCTTTGCTTCCCCAACCGACTACAAATGCAGCAATTTTTTCTCCCCGATTCCCCCTCGGGGACAGTCACCCAGGGGCGCCCTAGTCCACGACTGGCCCTTGGGTCTACTTTATACATTTCCTCCTCTTCTCCTCATTCCCCATGTCCTGAAGAAAGCCCGCCGGTTGAAGAGCAAATTAGTCCTCATAATGCCATTTTGGCCTTGTCAGATTTGGTTCCCCTTCCTGTGGCCTCACCTGCTAGATCAACCATGGACTCCCGATCCAACCCCAGACGATCTCCAATTCGCAGAACCTGATTCACCCCAACCTAAACAGCCTAAAGCTCACAGCTTGGCTCCTCCACTTCCAGTGATTGCCAGGCAGAAAGATCTATCCTTACCTGTACGTGATATCCTCATTGCATCTCATAAGCCGTCTACCAGAAATACATACCTCAGCAAGTGGAAGAGGTTTACTATCTGGCTAAAAGAAAAACAGATAGATCCTTTCTCAGCACCAGTGCCCGTAGTGCTAGAATATCTGTCTGATTTATTCTAGTCTGGTCTTTCTGCTTCCACGATCAGAGTTCACTTGGCCGCCATTTCTAATTTCCACAATGGGGTCCAGGATTCTTCTCTCATGTCTCACAAATTATGCAGGACCTTCATAAAAGGCGTTTTTCATCTAAAACCTCCCTTTACAGAACCCACTCAACCATGGGATTTGGCTTTAGTCTTACAAGCTTTGACAACATCCCCCTTCGAACCAGCTTCTTCTTGCAACGTCAAATACTTGTCCTGGAAGACTTTATTCTTAGTTGCCACTACTTCTGCCAGACGTATGTCCGAACTTCAAGCCTTGTGCATCAAGAAGCCATATCTGACCTTTCATAAGGACAGAGTGTCACTGAGAACTAATCCTACCTTTTTGCCCAAAGTGATTTCTGACATGTCCATTAACCCAACCATTGAATTGCCAGTTTTCTTTCCCGTTCATTCAAACACAGAAGAGTATTGCCTACATACCCTAGACATTCACAGACAACTTTGTTTCTACTTGGACAGAACTAAAGCTTCTTGCAAGTCAGATCAGTTTTTTTTGGCTTTTTCTGGACCTAGATTAGGATGTGCTGTTTCCAAGGTCACGTTGGCTAAGTGGTTGAAAGACTGCGTGACCTTTATTTACAGCAAGCATAATGCTCAGTTAACTACCACTGTCAAGGTTCATTCTACTCAGTCAGTAGCAACCTCAGCTGCTTTCCATGCTAGAGCTTCTTTACATGACATTTGTGCAGCTGCTACGTGGGCTAGACCACATACCTTCATCAGCCATTACAAGTTAGATCTGGCTTCCAGGGGAAGAGCATCATTTCGCTCTATAGTGCTCAGGAATGTCCTTCCATGAGGGCCTCCCAAAAAATAAGGTAGCTGCGGACTCTGTCCCACCCATGCGTAAGGAATGAATGAGGATTAACATCATCAGATAAAGAAGTTATGTCTTAACATAATGTTCCATCTGTGATGTTGATCCTCGTTCAGTCATTACGACTCTCCCTCCCATCCCCCTCCTGAGGCTTACAGTGGATCTCACCTTCCAATTTAGATAGGTCAGTTGACCAGAGGTAGCCTCTACCTTCTTTTGACTTGCAAACTCAATCTGAGGTAACAGGGAGAGTGGAATTATGGCTAAGAGTTTAGCTTGAGAGTTTGTGGCTGACACGAGCTTGGAAAATGGCCAGCTCGGTTCCGAGGTTGGAACTGATATCCATGCTTAAAGACTGAACGAGGATCAACATCACAGATGGAACGTTATGGTAAGACATAACTTCTTTTTTTAGAAAACTTAATACTAAAAACAGCATTGACATCTAGGAACAATGTCCAAGCTATAAACCAATTTGCTCTTCCTGTCCTAACTTACAGCTTTGGAATGACTGACTGGCCTCAAAAGGTGCTGGATAGTTTGGACAGGAAAACAAGGATGCTTCATGCTCATCAAATGATTTATAAAAATAAGTTCACACCAAGATTACATATTCTCCATTCTGAAGGAGGTATGGGCCTCCTCAAAATTAATTACATGTATAAGTCTGCAATAGTGGGACTGCATACATATCTGCTAACCTCACAAGACCCAAACATCATGACAGTTTTGAAACACAAGGAGAATAAGTCTAAGATGACTTCCCTGCTTAGTTTAGCAGAAGCATACTGGCATCAAACCAGAAGTAGATAAAATCAGGCAGCAACTGAGTGTGCCAAAAAAACAAAAGGAAGAACATAAAGTGAAGGATCAGATAAGAAAGCAAGAAATGTGGAAAATGCATAAATATGGTTGCAGGTATAGAAAACTCTTGGAACAACCTCATGTTGATCAGGACTGGATGCAGGAATGGTTAAGGAGAGGTGAATTTCAATCAAAAGATGAAAGGTTATTTTTGCTGGCCCAAGATAGGTACTATGTACATATTGGTTTACAAAGTCCATTGAGCATGTGGGAGAAACAGACAAATGTGGGTTTTGTATAACAGAATTGGAAATAGTTGCAAAACTTGTTGCTGGTTGTGACATACTAATGGCAGGAGGACTGTATACTGAAAGGCATAATAATGTGGCAAGACTGTTGCACTGGGGATTGTGCAAACATTATGGTACTGAAGTGGCTGAAAAACACTGGAAACATATGCCACAAAGCATCATAGAAAATGAAGTCTACATCACATGGGATTACCCATTACTAACAGTTCAAATGATAGATGCGCGAAAACCAGATCTAGTAGACCATGAAAAGACAAAAGTAGCACCGATCATTGAAATTGCTACACCCAGTGACTACAGTGTCTTACATTAAGAGAGATACAAAATCATAAAATACCAGGACTTGCAGGCAGAAATGAGGGCAATGTGGAAGAAGGATACCCAGTCAGGTCTACTAGTAGTAGGAGGAATGGGTCTTATAAAAAAGAATTTGCAGTCGTACTTAAATGTATTACCAGTACATATAACTGTATGAATTACAGGAGGAGTCATCACTGGGCACATTGCAGGTGTTATGAAAAGTACTTCTGGCTGACAAAGATTGAAACAATACTAATTTCATGAACTTTAATCATACTTTGACTTAGAAATGGGTCCATTCCTAGCATGGCATTAGAAACCCAAAAGATTTGGAGAAATTAAAAAAATAGTGAAGATAACTTTTTCTAATGCAAGAACTAATTAGTCTGAACAACCAGAGAAATTAAAAGTTCAGTGCTCGCAGCCTTATGTTAGTCCCATCAGATTTCACTGTCCTGTTCTATCTGGAATGCAATAAGGAAGTTGGAAAAGAAACCCACCACACCGTGGATCTTAATATCCTTCACTTTATGGGTTGCGGACAGTCAAATGTCAAGTTTCCTTTGTCTGTTTACAACAGTTCTATTTCACAGGATACTATTAGCCAAGGTGAAAAGGATGATTAGAAATTCAAAACAAAGCTACTGCCTCTAACTGTCCCCTGAATGGATATTAGAAAACCAACAAAACAAAATGGATAACAAATCACAATCTTGAAACTCTTCCAATATGTGTACAAACTGGAAAGTAGCAGAATGTCATTCACTTTCCAATATTTCATTTTATCTACCTAACTTGCATATTTTCTTTTATAGCAGCAGAAGCTGTAAAAGCATTCTTAAGTTAATGGATTATTTTTCAGTGAAGCACATTTAATGAAAACTAATTAGTGAATCATTTGCAGAATCAGAAGATGGCATTTTTTTGTTTTAAATGTTTTCTTATGCAGGACTGACAATTTTCAGAGTACTTCTGGATGAAATATGACTCACTGTCAAATTGTCATGAATCCCACTAAAACTATGTAGCTTAATGACCTCTTTTTTCAAAGTATATAACTTCACACTGAAGTTGCCGTATATCCAGAATTAAATGATGCTGTGCTAGCTATCATCTTGTAGTGCTTCTGATCAGTTTCTCTCTGAGCAGGTGCAAAAACCTGTCATGGCCGTTCTGTCACCTCCACAGGCTCAGGAACCAGAGTTACTTTTTAAGATTTATGTACAATGCATCTCCGACCAAAGTCTGGTTCTTTCAATTCACCAGTACTTTAAGAAACTTAATACAAATTTAATTTTCAATAGTGTCATTGGTAGAACAGGCAGCACACTTGCCTTTGGTGCAGAAAGCTGTGACTTCTAATTCCACACCAGGTAACTGGACTGCTGACAATACAATGCATCTTAAGGGGGGGGGGGGTACTGCACTCAAGTGTGTTGTTTTTTTTGGATAACATGTTAACTGGAGGTCCCATCTGCTTGAATTGGTGGTAGTTCAGGTGGATATAAAAGATCCCATGGCATTCATCAACACTACAGAAGTTCTATGATGTACTAGCCAAAATTCCCCTAATAATATAAAATACCACCCTTGGCCTCCCCCAGGCTAGTGTGAAGAAAGCAATAAAAAAATGGATAAATAAAATAGAGCTAGCACAAATACACAAAAATAGGGATAAAACAGCTACACCTTTTATGCCCCCACCCCAAAAAGATATGCACTGTTCTGGCTATGACTCTCAAGCACCTTTTTGTTAAATAAATGGGATGGGAACCTGTGCCTATGTGATTGTTAATGATTGGCACATAACACCATACTGAAAAGAAGCAGTTCAGAAGGTTAGGCCACATTCACAACATGAATAGTCTTTGAAAAAAAGTTTGAGATGAAAACATGTTCATTTAACTATGATAGATGTTCTACCTGACCAAATACTTTACAATTCATATTCAGAACAACATTACCCACGGGAAAAGGTACTGTTAGCAATTACCACGGGAAAAGGTACTGTTAGCAATTTGTCAGTTCAGCTACTAAAGTATCTGTAAACAGAAAATTACCTCACCATGAGATATTCCAAGTCGGATGCACATGGATAAACAGCTTAATCTCATCTCTCCCAGTGTGAAAAAAGAAACTGATAGATGTGGGTTAGTAATTCTGCCACTTTTAGCAAAACTCAAGTTACTATCTAGCACACTGCCTGGATGCCAACAAAGAAGAAACTTGGAGAGCCTGAAAGAAAATCAACTAGAAAAGGTGGCAAGAAAACACCGACTGGGAAGAATCCTGCAGCTGTTTAAAAAAGCAGTACAAGGGCCAGGTTTGGTAGAAGAGATGGTTTTTCCACTCATTTAGAGGAAAAAAAAATAAACCAAATGTGCTCAGAGCTGATTACAGAGTTCAACAAATCAAACAACAAAAGGCTGCAAAAATGGAAGCAACTTTAAACAGCTATTCAGATGATCTGATAAAACTGCAAAAGTCACGTTTCGAAATGAAGAAAAGCCTGGTTGAGTATGAGGCTTCTCAAGAAGAGCCATTTTAAAAAACAGAAACAGAATTAGAGGACATGGCACATAGGGAAAATCGGAGATCTCTTTCTGTACCAGAAAAAAAAAAAACTAGGAGTTGCAGACTGTTTTAATTTTATAAATCCACAAATAAGCAACTGGATGGTATTCCACAGCAGGAACTGTTAACTGAAAGGGCACATTGTATGTATGCTCCAAATATGGACAACGGAAAGCCATCAAGACCTTTATGAGTAAAGATGCGAACCAACCAGCAGAAATAGTTGATCCTGAGAAAACTGTGGCAAAAAAGCAAAGTATAAAATGTTGGAGACAGTAGAGTAGAGTGTGCATGGAAAATGATTATTCACTGTACACCAGGCAGAAAAGACAAATTTATTCCAGTAATCAGGGAATGTCGAGAGGCAGGCGTAAGATTCAAGTTACTGTATCCAGCTGTCTTCAGAACATTTTTTCCTGGAATAGCAAATTAATTTTTTGATGCAGAACAGACTAAGGAGGAAATGCAAAAGTTTGTCCAACAAAAAAATGAGCTATCAAGAAGGCGACTCTTGATTCTCATTCTTCTGCTAATAAAGTACACAGAGACATTGCCACACAGGCAGACTTTACCAAGTGAAACCTTTCCCATTGTTCCAAAGGAAAATGCTTCGGAAACAGTGAAAAGCACAGGAACTGACCAGCTGGGAGATGGAGGTAAACAGGAAGAAGACCAGCAACATGAAATTAGTGAATAGATGCGAGACTGCAAAGCATCAATCGCATTTGTGAAATACAGCTGTATAAGAATCAGTGGAAAGAGTAGCTTTTGTTGACGTTGTTAAACCTGTGAGGAACTGAAAGGCATTTGCCTCACTTCATGTCATTAATGTTTAAGACTGACGAGAGGGGAGGAGGAAAGAAAAAGGCAATGGTAAGAAAAATAATTTATTTTCTCAAAAGTATTTCTATGAAACGTTTCATAATATAAATTGCATATTTTATAGTAAAGTATTCTTAGCTCTTGTATGGGATTAAAGTAAACAGATGTCCGTTTTCTTCAACTTCTTTTTTTTCCCTCTTTTTCGGTATTAGTATAGTGCAAAAAAAAATGAAAATCTAGACAAAAGCATGTTTAAGTTACTAAGGTTGTTAGGGTGTGTGATGGGGTGTAAAAGTAAAAAATCATAGTATATTTACAGCTGATATGACTTTTCTTACTTATGCATATGTAAATGTCTGGATTGAGACCACTGGCTTAATCTAATAAATTTTAAGTGGAATGAAGTTAAATATGATGACACTGAATATAATGAAAAGTTTTCCTTCAACAATAAATGTTTCAGCTCGTCTTTCAATCTGCACAAGAGGAATACATTTTTATCTTCCTTTTCCATGAAGGCAAGGTGACAATAGGGTAATAAAAGACAGAACACTGGTTTCTTCAAGGCCAAAAGTGAATGATTTCTTAAAGTATGCAAGTAGTTTTCACACCAGGGGGGAATAAAGATAAAAAAACAACAGGCACTAATTATTGTAAGTAGAAGTACAGGCAATAACATGCATCTTAGCATGGATAACCTCAGTTTCAGGTTAACTAGGGCCTGTGTTAGCAGCTGCCTATTTGGCACAAATGTTCCTATTAGGAGGGTTCAACTTCATTATTTAAAGATATACATAGCTCTGTGTGTGTTTGTATTAATTTAACAGGGTACGGGGTGTACTGTGTGTGTGCATTTTTTTTAATTAAAACAAAAAAGTCTTGTAAACTGTGACATAGGTTCCAATGTTGATAAGAAAAAACACAAATATTAACCTGCCAAACATTATTGGGTGAATGTATTATAAACGCTGGAATTAGGCATTTAAAAAGCTGCCACATACAATAGGTGGGAATAATAAATTCTTACCATAATGGCAAGACTTTCCTGTTTATCTTGGAATGTTAATGGCCTCAGAGGTATAGACAAAAGGGAAATAATCCTTAATTATATTAAGAAATACAAAGTGCAAATATCAATGCTACAGGAGACATGTTTGGAAAGAAATGAGCATGCAAACTTGATAAAGTAAGAATTTCAGGATGGATATTCTGCACAATATGAGGGACAAAGGAAAAAAAGGAGTACTTGTATTAACTGCTCCAATAGTTAGAGAAGAGGAAAAAAGATAATGGCAAATTTGTAGTAGTAAGGGGCTACTGGCAGGGAATGGGGATTACAGTGGCATGTATTTATGTTCCACCTAAAACTACTACTTTTTAGATTTAAAAAAAATTATGGGAGAAATCAGCCTTCAGTGGGGAATCTTACTTATAGGTGGGGACTGGAATTTGATTTGCAACAATGAAGACGTATCTGGGGAAGGCCTAGAAGGGAAAATATAACAAAAGGTAGAATTCTGAAGAAATGTATTAACATATCTGGTATGAAAGATATGAATTCAGTAGCAGGAACTCTGACATAATTTATATATTATTCCCCAAGGTACAATAATTGGGCTAGACTTGATAGAAATTCTATTTCACAGGAACATGTCCACTTAATTGAGAACTTTAATACACACCCAATAACTTTTTCATAACATGTGCCAATAATTACCATGATAAAAATGCACTGTAATGAAGTTAGGATGAGACACTAGTGTTTTCCTGCCTACCTGTTGAAAGACAGGGACATTTAAGAAACAAGTAGTGGAAATTATCTTATCTAGCAGTACTTAGGGAAGTTAGTATTCCAGAAGGTATAGGTAGTGAATGGGAATAAATGAAAGTAGAGTTTAAAAACAGGGTAAAAATAAAAGAAAAAAAGAGATCTGGTTAATAAGTAACAAGAACTTTTTGGAGGGCTGACAAAGGTGAAGGATTACAAAATAAGGGCAATCTCAGAATGAGGATGTGCAACTGCACAGTTCTAAAGAGAAAAAGAGTACCTGAATATTACGCATGAATTTAGAAAGACTGCTGTTAAGCAACTGTTTTTTGATAACTCCAGAGCACAAAAACTTTTGGCACAACAACTTGGGCAACAGAAAGTAGAAAGGAGTATTGCCAAACATAGGAAGCCTGATCCTGAAGAGGTACTAAAGTTACTTTGTATAAAGCAGAGAAGTGGGGAAATCATGGAAAAGCACAAATGGAAATATTTAATATGCCAAGGTTAAAGGTAGACAAAGCTCAACAACTAACAGTTAAGATAGGAGGAGGTGAGATATAAATGGTGATGTATAACCAACCTACAGGAAAGTCTCCAGTAATACATGGCATTCTGGTGGAAGTTTGGAAGTTAGGAGGGAAGAAAGTGATAAAAATCTGGAAGGTTTTTATTTAACAGTATTTTAAAAGGAGGAACTAACATCCCAGAGAAAAGCTGCTGTGGCTATAATACCTAAAGAGGGTATATAACCATCTACATATAGGCCCATTTCAATTCTAAACCATGATTATAGTGTTTATGTCTGCAATGGACAAAAGAATGGCAAAGGCAATGCCAAAATTGATAGATATGGACCACTGTAGTTTTGTGGAGAGGGGGGGGTGGGACATTTCACATTAACTGAACAATGATGATCCAGAGGAAGCAGAATGAGAGAAAATGCCACTGTTACTGGTGGGTCTTGATGCAGAGAAAGCATTTGACAGAGTAAACTGGGTTTTTTATGAGCAGGCTAATTGAAGCATTTGCATTTCCTGATACAATAACAAGGTTAATTAGAAAGACAGATGAGGGTTCAGAGGCAAAAATGAAAGTGAGAAGGTTTCACTCTGATAAGTTGTGCCTGAACAGAGGAACCAGGTAGGGGTGTCTTCTTTCCTCTTTGTTATTTTAGTTATAATTAGAACCACTGGCAAAGAAAATAAGGGACTCAGATTGAAATATATATTTGGTACAGCGTTCAAGAAAATTGGCTTTATTTGCAAATGATATTTTGTACCTGATGGAACCAGAAAAGGACATTTCAGTGTTGTGGAATATTCTGAGACCATTCTGGGTTTTTTTTGGGATATACAAGTAAAAAGAAAAACAAAGACTATAGCTATAAACTATGTACACACACACAAACTGGTCCAGCAATACCCAATATTTAAGACGACATGACAAAATGATGCATTTAAGAGTATGGATTAAAAAGGATTTGGTTATGGGTAGGTACGGATATGTGGGAAGAGACTTGCAAAAAGATAAGACAAAAGTTGAGAAACTGGAAGCTCTTGCCTACAGATATGGATTGCAAGATACAAACAAAAAATGGTTTTAGTCCCTTTAGTTTTATACACAGGTCAGACATATTTTTATCAACCAAAGGAGAAACTGTAGACAGTAACTAATAGAGTTGAAGGATTCTATTTGGGACGGGAAGAAGGCAAGAGTCAAATGGTACAAGTTGATCCTGCCAACAAGGTGGTTTATGATTACCTGATTTCAAAGGATGTTTTAGAGCTTCACAGCTAAGGCTCTTATACATAAGCAGAAAGTTACAATTCAAAGTGTTAAGGGATGATGAAGCAGGGTAGTAGTTCAAGAAATAAGGAAAGAATGGGGATTTTGGATGTAGATCCTTAGAGAGAATAACAGTCTACAGAATACTACAATCATAAAGTAGCAGAGAGCATACTAAGTCGTAAACCAACATGGGAATGGAGAAAGGAGATTCTGCAACTAGGGATGACTGCATTACAGGTACAAAGAATAGACAAGGTGAGGGCTGGAATTTATTGGAGGAAGGTGGCAAAGGAATCAAGGTATTGGGAACTAATAATTTGAGAAGGAAATGTAACAGAATGGGAAGAGGCCAAGAAAACATTTGAATTTTAGGCTAGTGATTGCCTGCCCTATCAGGGACTGATAGAGTAAAGACAAAGAGAAAGGGAGAGAGAAATCCTTGATGAATGATCTACACTGGATGAGTTTTTAACTGAATCTGGAACAGCTGCTGCTGTTGAAAGAGGGTCAGTAGGGCATATAAAACACTGCATGATAACTATAGGAATCAATCCATAGAGGTCAGAAAAGATTGGGAAGAGAGATTAGATGTGCAATTCACAAACAATGGGAGGACATATCTTTGGCTCCCAAGTATGTCACAAATCTAGAAGATTTAGGATTTTTGTGTGGAAGTGTTTGCATAGATACTTTTATATTCCAAGCAGAATCCAAAGAATTTTTTTCTCGGGTAGATGGCAAATATTGGAGGTATGATGTGGAAGAAAGCGGCAACTGTGAACATATGTTTTAGAAGTGTAATGAGTTGGCAGACTTTAAAAATTCCCTGCAGAGTACCCCTTTGGGAATACTGGGTAAGCAAACAAGTGTAACTAAGGAAATTATTTTTTTGAGCTGGGATACAGGATCTGAACTGCCTAGATATAGTAAGACCTTGTCAAGTTTAATTTTGGTGGCTGCCAAAAACAAAAAAAATAGTAGAAAATGGAACTCAATAAATTAAACTACACATGAAGTACTGAATATTGCAACAGAGATAAAAGTCTCAAGGCCATTGTCAGTGGTCTCTGGCTGCCTAAATTTGCAGATGATTGCAAATTAGGAGCGATCACTGAATCCCACACTGACACAAATGTGTTCCAGGAAGGGCTGATACAGACAAAACTGGTGTCAGAGCCATGGACTAAAACTAAATGCCAAGAAATGCGTAACATCCTTCAGGAAGTCATCCAACCCTGGTAACTATCAAACTGAAAACAAACAGCTTAGAGGTGACCTAGTAGTCAGAGACTTAGGGACACACACAGTAATCTATCATATGTCTACAGTAGTGAGGAAATCATTCTATTCTGAGCAACTTATAAATAAATGTATGGCATCTAGGTTCAAGGAAGTCATTGTTCCACTGTATTCAGCATTCATCATACCTATCATTGAGTACAATGCCCCCTTTTGTACGTACCTAGCTACAACTGGAATGTCTACAGAGGTTCCTCACTAAAAGACTGCAGGAATTAAAATGTCTTATCAGACCACCTTAAGGCCCTATCCCTGTATTCTGTCTCCTACTGACTGTTGGGGGGGGGGGCTATGCTTGGCATACAGGGGACTGTCAGACCCCACTCTGATGGACCTTCTGCATATCCACAAAACAAACAGCATCAGAATTACCCATTCTAAAGACTTAAACCTTGCCTGTGATATAAATCGGAACTGCTGGACAGACAGGTATGTACCCCAGAGACTACCATGTGACTATACATGTGAAGCAGAGTTCATCCCTAACCCAATTCAAGTGCGACTTTGACAACTGGATGGGGAACAGAAAATGTATCCCTGGCCTGGCACCTATGTCTCTAATGGACACAGGCAACCTGTAAACAGTTAATCTCACATGCCTCTGCTTGTAAACGTTTCATCTCCCAAGCCCCTGCATACACTTATCAAGGTTTCTAGAACTTGTCAGAGATTTGGGATGCATGTGTAGGCTTACAAAGGCCCTTGTGGTCGTTAGACTAATAAACACATGTAAACCTACAAGAACAAAAGATGGGAACTTTAGAAAAGGGTAGGAGTACATTACATAGGAAAAATTGAAATTGTGGGAACAATGCACACAGAAAAAAATGTTTTGGAGGAGGAATAAGGTTTAAGACATGGCAGGACTTTAATACTTTATGTAATGTTGTCTAGATTATACATCATATACAGTCTTCTATATCCTATAATGTTTGCAAATGTGAACTTATTAATATGGCTTAATTACATTTAAATAAAAGTTTGCCTATGTCACAAGTGATAATTCAATAAAGACGTTAAAAAAAATAAATCCAAAGTGCAAACAGCAATGTCACAGAAGGCATTTGGAAAGAAATGAGCATCTGAATTTGATAAAGGAGTTCAGAATGAAGACTCAGAAGAATATCAGGGATAAAGGAAAATGGGAGTAAGTATACTAATTGCCAGAGGAGCTCCAGTAATGACAGAAGATGGGGAAAAAATAATGAAATATTTGTGGCAATAAAGGGCTACTGGCACGGGATGAGGATTATGTTGGAATGTATTTATACTCCACCTAAAACTGCTGTTATGGAGCTTAAGAAATTTTTGGGAGAATTAATCAGCTTTCGACAGAAATATTACTGAAATCTGTACGGTTAGGGAAGGGGACGGGGTAGAGTGGGATGGGGTGATTCTTCCAACAGAGCAGGCTGGATCACCTGATTTGAGGGGATTTTTGGAGCTGCACAGTTAGGGTGCATGTGCATGGCACAAGTGAAAGGCTATAGTTCAAGGTGAAGGGGATGATGATGAGTAAGGGAAGAGGTGGTGGATGGCTGCAACTGAGGATGCACAGAATGGGCATGAGGGGCTCAAATTTGCTAGAGAAGACTCATGGGGGAACCAAGGTACAGGGAACAGATGGCTAGAGATTGAAGGGTAATAGAATGTGAAGAGGCCGGAAGGATGTTTGGACTGCGTGCTGGAGACTGCCTTCCCTACCAAGGATTGATGTCTGACTGTGGGCAGAGGGAAAGGTATATGGGAGTATTAAGTTGAGACCTGATTTGATGTAGTTCTTGTTTGGGTCCGGAATGGAAACTGCTGTTGGGAAGGGGATGACTGGTAGGGCATGTAGAGTACTGTGCGATGGCTATAGGAGTCATTCGTGGAATAGTGACTGGATAGGAGGTTCACAGGGGAGCAATGGGATGACATGAGGGTGGCTCCTGGTGGTGCAAAAGTCTCAACGGGATTTGGGGTTTTTACTTGAAGTGTTTGTATAGGTATTTTTGTACCCCTGCCAGGCTTTGCAGAATTTTTCTTTGAGTGGATGACGGATGTTGGAGGTGTGGTAGGGAGAAGGGATGTGCTGAGAACCATGTGTTTTTGGGGGTGTACTAGGTTAGCAGACTGAGGGTTCCCTGCAGAGTGCTGTGTCTGGGATACTGAGTGAGGGAATGGGTGTAACTGGGGAAGTGATTATTCAGGGCTGAGTTGCCTGGCCATGGTATTGCCTCGGTGGGTTTAGTTATGGTGGCTGCTAACATGGCAGCAGTTGGAGGATGGAGTTCAAGGTCTGGACCAGCTGTATTAGAAGTACTGAACATTGTGACAGAGATGGGGGAACTGCGGGTGTGGTCTTTGGAAAGGGGTGGAAGCAAGTTGCAGAGAAAAGAAGTGGAGGTTGTGGGAAAAATGCATGCTGGGTGGTGGTTTGGGGAGGGAAGGAGTTGAGCAACTTTGTTTAGTGTTGGATTAATGACAGTGCCCACAAATCATTAATATGGTTGGGTAAATGGGGAAGCACATTCATAATGTGGTAACTCAAATTGCGGTAAACAGAGTGATGTGGAAGGGAATGAAAAACTAAATTTATGTACCCACCATAATGATATATCTGTGTTGCCCTATTTTCATCTGGTTCAACAGATGAGTCTCTGATCTAGTCTCAGCACCTCCAAACATGTGGATCCAGGGCTCTGACTTCTCTACCCATAATCCCCCTCTGCCTCTCCCTGAATACCTCAGACTGAGTCTGCCCACTATACATATTATTGAAACCTATGCTTAAACAGGTCTATATTAGATGAACGAAAGTTCATCTTAGCGAACGCTCACATGAGCAAAAATTGCGGAACTCAAAACCGCAATTGTGAGATTGTGGTACAGTGAAGATGGGAATATTTGCCCTTTCCTCACTGTAGTGCAATCTCAGAGTTGGAATATATATTTAGCAGGGGGGTGTGGGGGGCACAGCTCCCCACAACTGCAGTTTCAAGTTCCTGGATTTTCGCTCATGTGAGCGTTCGCTAAGATGAACTTTCATTCATCTAATACAGACCCGCTTAAACTGGCTTAGCAAAAAGGTATGTAAATATAGGAAGAAGCAACTAACTGAGGTTGAATTTAGCAAGACTCCTCAGAGTACCATTTATTCTTCGAGGTATCACAGGTGACAATCTGGAAGAGGGAAGAGGGGAGGAATGTTGAACCAGATGAAACTAGGACAATACAGACCTATTGTTATGGTGAGTACATAGCTTTCATATCATAAGTTGTCCTTTTTTGTCTGATTTAACAGATGGGACAGATTTCCTAGCTATCAGTTTCCTGGGAGGCATCAAGGAAGAATACCCTTGAGCTCGGCAGTGCCAAAGGTGGAGCATGATCTCAAGTGTACATCCACTTTATAATGAGACAAAGTGTGAACAGTTGGCCATGTTACATCAGCACAAATTTCATAAATGGGCAGATTTTGTTGAAAAACTGTAGAAGATACCACTGATCGTGTTGAATGCACTGTTGGTTTCTTAGATAATGGTAAACCAGGTTTGTCATGAGCAAATAAAGTGCAGTTTTACAGCCATCTAGAGGTGGGGACCTTTAACACACCGCATCTCAGGTTGACCTGGAAAGGACAACAGATCTGGTTTTCTGGTCTTTTGTCATTTGGAGTTAAAATCTAAGTTGTCTGTGTACATAAAGTAAATCTAGTCTATATTCTCCTTTGTTAGAGAACTCTGGGAAGAATACTGGAAGATTTATAAATAGATGTTGGATTCAGATGCCACCTTAGGAATAAAGGAAGGATTTTTTTTTTTTAAGATTACTCTATCCTTATGAAATGTCAGATAAGTAGGTTTGCAAGAAAGGGGCTGTAACTCAGATTCTTTTGACTGAAGTGACTACCACCAAATGAATGTTTTCCATGTAAAGTATGTAGATCTATTGCGGCTGCCAGCTCAAAAGGGGACTGTGTAAGGGGCATGAAACATTACTGTAATGTCCCAAGGTGGTGGAACACGATCTCTGACAGGTCATCTGAGAAAAAAGGTTGCCTTGAGGAAAACTTTAGAAACTTTCAAAGTGGCAATCTGCGTCTGATTATGGCCAATGTGAAAATCTGGCATCACTGCTAATTGGACTTTTATGGTGAAGAAACTAAAACCAGTACTTGCGTATTACCGCAACCACATTTTTAAGCAACTCACTTGGCTCTTCTTATAAACAGAAAAGAAATCCCGGTTCTGTGAAGAACTCAAGGTAGCCCTCAACTACAACCTCGCTGGATAACAGTAAAAGTTGGTCAGAAAGAAAGACCAAAACAACGGAATCGCAGAACAAGTACACTTGATCTGACTGGAGAGTTTTTGGCCATGGGTGTTGGATGAAAATGAGTTACTGCCTACTTGCATATTCATAGTAAAGAAATGTCAGATAAATAGTTTTACTGTTTGCTTCTTGTTCATTGTCATGCAGTTGTTCTGCTAATGACAAACATGCCATGACATTATTTCCACAGTACGGTTCTTTAACCGTTCCTGTTACCACAACAATCCAGGTAGCCTCTGTGAACGAAAGGGAGTGTTGGGACAGTGTTACTTCATAATTACAACTCAGAGAAGTGAGGCAGCAGTCAGAAAAGAAGAAAAAATAAGAGAAAAACATGATGGGGTTGGGGGAATTACTGTAACTTGGCTGAGAAAAAAAAACAAACCTGTTTTTCACCTTTGCCAGATTAAGTACAGCCATGAATGCCGCTTGCACATTCGTGATAAACACGGCAAATACGAGCAAACTGGGTAAGTTATCTGACTATATCCCACTAGGGTTATTTTCTAAACAAAAAGGAAATTGCAGCTCTATAAACAACTCCGGGCACACATCAAATAAATCTGTTGGTATAATAATGATACTTTCACTGGTTTACTGTTTAATATAGCAACGTCAAATGAGAGCGAGTTGCTTACGAATGTGGTTGTGATAATACGCAAGTACCCTGAAACCTTTATGAAACCATTCCAAAAAGAAATTCAAAATTGAAGGGAGAGGAGCCAAGACAGGATCCAATCCCTTTTCTATAGCCCAGAATGAAAATCTTTAACATTTACTTCAGTAAACCCTCCTGGTTCTAGACTTTTGAGAAGCTGTTAGAATGTGAACTATTCCTTCTGAAATCCTGGCATCTCTGGCCGTGGTTAAAACTGGAGCAATCAAGCGGTCAGATTCATGGTGTCTAGATCCAGGAGAGGATAACCGGATCGGTGAGATAGGAAGCCTGGACTGTGAGGCAGTGTCCAGGGAAGACAGAGAAGATGAGGGGAAAGAAACTAGAACCAAACCTGTCAGGAGTAATAAGGAGCAATGAGGACTATTTCTGCCTTGCACCTCCTGGCCTTCTGAATGAACTCTCTGATCCATGGGAATGGGGAAAGGCATATAGAAGACCAGGGGGGCCAGTTGTGGACCAGAGTATACCTCAGTGACGGATCTCAATGTAGGATGGGCAAAGTAAATGCTGCATTTGTTGTTGAGGCCAAGATGCAAGTAGATCTCAGCAAGGATGGCTTCAGCCATGGAAAATTTCTTTTGTCACTGACTGTGGGACCACTTGTGAGGCAGACGAATGTTTCTGCTTAGCTTATCTGCTAGCTCGCTTTAAGTCCCCAGGATGTGAACTGCTACAAGAAAGCAATGGGAAGACATCACCCATTGTCAAACCCTCATAGCTTCCCAACACAGAGGACAGAATCTGGTTACCAATAATTTGTTGATGTACCAGACTACTGACATACTGTCTTTCTGAATGGAATCACACCTTCTGGCAAAAAGTCTTGAAATGTCTATAACACTAATATGATTGGTGTCACCTCCAGAACACTGATGTAATGATGACTGGCTTCTAAGTGGACCCATTGAACAGTCTTTCTTCATAATATACCCCCCACAGAAAAGGAAGCATCTGTGGTGAACACAGCTGTGTGGGAGGAGGGAGACAGGACGGTCCCTGAATAAACCTGGAGAAGACACCCGCCAGTGGATACGAGTCCTGCATACTGGAGCTAGTCTGACAAATGCATTCACTGAAGGATGTAGTTGGAACCACCAAACTGATAAGAGTCCAATGAAGAACCCTCGTGGAAATGACAGAAGGTAACCACAACAACTGTTGAAGCCATGGGCCTAGCAGTTTTAGAATCAGTCTCTCTGGTGGGAATGAATGTGACAAGACTTGATTTGCTGCTTTTCTAAGTGAAAGTATATTGGAATATGGTAAGAACGCAACCAAATTCAGTGTGTCTAGGTGGCATCCGTTGAATTCTAATGACTGAGTGGGAGTCAGTTGACTCTTGATGTTCACTGTTACACCCAAGTTGTGAAGTAACCGAAGTAAAGTACCCCTCTTTTGGATAAATAGGTTCTTTGTTGGAGTAGGGAGGAGCCATCATCCAAGTATGGGAAAGTCTGGAATGCTTGCAGCCTGAGATAGGCTGTGACTACGGTCATGCATTTGAACACCTGGGGGGCTGTGGTGAGACCAAAGGACAAAGCTCTAAATTGGTTATGATTTCTCCATTTCAAGCTAGGAGCCAATCTACTAGAATGCTCATTTATTTTCACATAATAAGCATCCTGGACATATATTGAGCACATCCAGTTATCTTTCCTGACTTGCAGTATGATGGAATGAACTGTGACCATCTAGAGTTTTGACTGCTTTACAAACTGGATTAAATGACTATGGTCCAGAATCGGCCTCTGATCCCCTTCATTTTTTTTTTTTTGGAACTAAAAAGAACCTGGTGGAGACTCCGGATCCTATTTGGTCTGTTTGGATCTATTGGATAGCTCATTTTTCTAAAAGCTTTTTGACTTCTGCTGAGGCGGATTCCATTTGGTAGGATGGCATGAGGAGAATCCTGTTTTTTTGGTTGGGGAAAATAAAAGAAGTTAAATGTGTACTCTCTGGTGATTATCTGCAGCACCCAGGAGCCTGAGGTGATGGCCTGCCAAGTCTGTTGGTACCAGGGGGATAAGCGCCCCACAACTGCCTCTAGAGTTAAACAGTTGGGCAGCCCTTCAGGAGCACTGGAAGGATTTCTCAGAAAAAGGTCCACAAAATCCCTAGTTCTGCAGACTCCCTCTGCCTCGTTGGTGACATCCATTGAAACCACTGCCATAGCCCGGGAAGAATTATCCGAGGAAGCGTCTTCATTAAAACCATGGGATTTTCTGAACCACATCATCTTTCCTCCTTGTTGATGTGAAAAAGCAGATTCCCATGGCAGACACGGTCTTACCATCATACTTGGTCTTAGTTAGTGTGTCTTTAAGCTTAGGTCCACAGACAGTGGCGCCATCAAATGTTATGCTGCACTGATGAGGTCATTACAAAGGCCAAAACATGCATGTGCACAGCTAGTGGGATTTGGCTTTATTGGCCTGAATGTAACCATAAAGACGTAAAAATGTCATGGATATTCAGAAGCCATGTAGCTGAAACCCTTGACGTGCTTAAGGGGTCATTTGCATATATCCCACAGGGCTCCATTACAGGAGGTTTAAGGTAATACACATTGAAAACTCTGGCTTGACTAAGTTTTTACTAAATGGTTTGTCTGTGTGACTTTTTTACCCTTTGGTTTATGTATCAGTGAAAAAACAAGGGTAGGGAATGATAAGAAAGTTAAGCCTAAGCTAAAGGTAGAATGAAAAATGTTTCAACTTACCGTCAAGAAGTGGAGGAGATCAGAGCCCCTAGAACTGCACAACCAATTCATTCAAGTGGCAAATGAGTTTTGAGGTATTGCAGAAGGGCACTGTGGGTAGGGGAAGGGGTCAGAGCCATGCATTTGGAGATATCGAGACCAGAATAGAGACTCATCTATTGAATCAGATGGAAAAGGACACCATTGGATCCAATTGTAACTGTGAATAACTAACAGCTGAGGGTTGACAGCCAAATTAACAGTTACAGGATTACATACAAGAAGTAAAGAAAACAAAACAGGTAACAGTTTTGGAAAAAGTGCAACAACTACAATTAGGTCAGTATAAAAGAAACACCCTCCTAAACAAGTCTATGTTATTTCCACGAATGGCCACACTGTCAAATGGCACTGCATCGGAAATGCAGTCTGTGGAACCATCACACCCCCTCTAATAACATGCACAAACTCTGAGATCGCACTTATATGGGGAAAAGGGCAAATCTTCTGATCCCACTGTAACTCTATCTCAGACAGTATGGTTCGACGGACTGCATTTTTGATGCAGCACCGTTCGACAATGTGGCCATTCACAGAAATGACATAGACCCCTTCTAAACATAACTTTACAGAAGTCTAAGTCAAAGTGTACCTAGACAAGCTTTTGAGTAACCAAAATAACTCACTTTAAAAAGAGAGCAATATAGTTACTGAATCTGGAAGTTAGATTATAGGCTAAAAAGATGGTATAAAAGGACAAAAATTTATAATTACAGACTGCATATCCAGCATCAGAAAGAAGGAAGAGAACGTTGTTGAAATATCACAAAAAGACTAGAGGAAAAAAAAAAGTGGCTTTCTAAAAATCAAGAGCAACAGATCCAAAACCACTCAGAGGACTGAAGCAGAGGAAACAAGCTTGTGAATGGTTTGGATTTGTTTAAGGTCTGATGACGATCATAGACCGTAAGACTAAAATTCGGAAAACACACAAGGCCTTGCAGAAAAGACCGAATGATGTAGCCACCTGTGCTCGTGTGTGTGTGTGTGTGTGTGTGTGTGTGTGTGTGTGTGTGTGTGTGTGTGTGTGTGTGTGTCTTTGAAGCGACAGCAACTGACAGCTGTACCAATATATTACAGCAATTTGGATAGTCTAGAAACATCCTGAGTTACAGAATCATAAAGGAAGTAAATGGGAAGCCAGAAGTTTTTGCTGATGTTCAAGGAACACAGAAAAATAGAAAAGTATACTCTCGCTGAAGAAGCAACTATAGCTAGAATTACAGAAACAAATATGAATTTGTTCAAAATTAAAATAGGCTTTACTTAAATAGTGCACAATGTATTGTTTTACTCGCATTTAGAATGGGCAGCATGGAACACTTCAACACCATTCTGAATGCTGCAGAGTTCTATGCTTTGTTCTATAGGGGATTCCAAATTACATGGCTGATTACTAGTGAGACCAAGTGTATTTCAAAGTGACTAGCTTCAGTAGAAAAAAATGTGCCACCATGAACCTTAAAGTTCAACAGACGTTTTTCAAATCTATGCATGATCAAACAGTTACTCCAGAAAAAATAGATTTCAAAGTGGGCAACTTTAATAAGATCATACGCAATGCCCCCCCCCCCCCCACACACACACACACTTTCGTACAGTTTCAATGGCATCCCAAAAGAATGGTGCTGCCAGTCTGTCACTGCAATTGATAATTTTCTATTTTCCATAATTTCATCTCTTTTTAAGTAAATAAAATTATGTTTTTGTACATACCTCTGTACTGTCCTGGTTTCTGCAAATTTTCCTGTTTTGTCTGGCTCACAAGTCCCTCATACATTTCATTCTGGTAAACCACCAAGCAATTCAATTATGCCAGACAGTACACACTCCATTTTTTTGTCCCACAAATGTACGCTGATGCAAAACAAAGGCACCTGTGCTGCCTAGGGCCTATAGTTCACAAACTGAACAATTCTGACCTCAATATGATATCAAGTCTATACTGAAGCAGAGTGTCCTCTACATGATTCATGGTGGGTGGAGCACACTGATGTACTGGACAGCACCTTACATAGTGAATCTTAATAAAAAAAAATAAAAATACATATTTCATGGGGACATTGGGGAAACACAGAAAGCCCTAAATGAGAGTATAAAATTTTTTTATCGATTGCCATTTCAACGTACATATGATCTTTAAAAATTATTGCCAAAAAACTATTTAGAATTTCAGAAGGACTTTAAATTGGAGACCATGTGAAAAATACATAAAGCAATATTTTGGATTAAGTTCTGTGTCTGTATCATCTATGGTCTTACAGGAATAAAAATGACATAGATCCACTGACAGCAACATAATCTGAGTGAAATACAAAAAGGCTGATTTTGTTTTTAGAAGTCAGTTCAGATTCAGATTTAAAAATTCCAGGATCATTCATCTTCTGGCAGAAGGTGCTTAGCTGAGCTCTCTGAGTTGAGAGGTACTTCAGGGAGCTCAAAGTGCGGTCATTTATTGGCTAGAGGCCACATGAGTTAGTTTTCCAGGCTTTTTTTCTCTGCTATAGATTAGGCGAACTTGTACAGAGCTGCTCACAATGCAGCAGCAGTTAGCAATGCCTGTACAGTGGCAAATGCCTAGACAATAACATTTCCCTATAAAGTTAGGAAGAGGTCTGAAACCAGTTAAAACAGCACTGCACAAAATTAAGCTTGGAGCAGCTGGCTTGTGCAGCGAATAGCACTATCATATTCTAGCACTATACAACATCTTGCTGTCAACCCCAGAAACTGTTTTGCATATAGAAAAGCACTAATGTATCCTAGCACTATACAACATCTTGCCCTTAACCCTAGAAACTACCCTAGCAGACTCTTGATAAAACCCAATCCTTAATCCTAAACATCCCACCCTATTACAGGGCTGGACAACATGGATATGCAATTTCCTAATGTCACTGTGGCCAGCTTGGTAGATTTGGGCATCCTAAGGCAATGTGGCAATTGTCTCTTTTTCTCAGACAACCAGTTAAGCATTAAAGAAAATAACACAGTATGCAAGAGATGTAAATACACAACTTTCTTGGACAAAAATCTTGCAAATAAAGTTGTCAAGAATATTCACACTATATCTCTCACACATACCGCTCACAGTAGAGATGGTTTTATGCTGAGGTGCATAAAATAAACCTTTTCCAAATTTCAAAGACCACCAAAGTGGCCTAACGGCAAAACTGTTCAACAGTCACTAAAACAAACACTGAAAGAAACACCAAACATCTTACATAAGCCTACACCTGATGGCCCCCCAACAGCAAAGCCCATAAGACTTGCATATACTCTACCCAATACTCTTGTCATTGGGGACTCCATTGAGTGACACACACATGACACACCAGGTTAGACAAGGACAAGAGAATGGTTGGTTGCCTATCTGGTGCCAAGACATGCAATATCATGCGCATACACAAATCACTGCATCAAAGGTGCCAATATGATTCGACAATAGTCCATGTGGGTGTAAATGACCTGATACATACCCTACTGGACTACATGAAGAGAGGCACAATGGATCTCTCAAAATGTGTACCACAAACAGGTACATGCCTTGCATTGAGCAGCAGTCTACCTTCACCAAGGATGATGCCACAGTATGAACACAAAATGATTAATTTTAATAACTGGCTTAGTTTCTGGTGTCCCTCTAGGGGGATCCAATATCTGTCAGGAAGGGAGGACATGGTCAACAGGCTATGTTGCTTTGCCAAGGATGGGCCGCACCTGTCCAATTTAGGATTTTGGATATTGGCTAAAACTTTTTTAGGCAATGCCAAAAAGACAAAACTACCAACACTGAAAAAGTATCCAAGCAACCTTAAGGTATTACTGCTCACCCTTCAGGCTCTCCTCACTCAGGAGAATGTAGACATCTGTGCAGTAACAGATACACTGTTGAAAGCTGTAGAACATCTACTACAGCGCACGGCTTTGTTGACTTCTGCACGTTTAGACCAACAAACAACTCAGAATGGAGCCAAAGGTGGAAGTGCCTCAATTTATGTTAGCAACAAACATAACTCCAGGTTGGTTAGAGAGAATGATACTATACAGTTCATCTACATGCAACTCACCATACATAAGGTCCCTCACCATATCATGGCTAATTACAGGTCATCTATGCCCCTAGTGTCTCACGACTCTTACTAAATGTACTAAAAGCAATAATCATCCAACCAAACACCCTATTCACAGGCAACTATCTACCTTTCTATAAATTGGGAAACTTGCACTGCCTCATACTCACAAGCACAACACTTCCTGGACTTAATTAACAGAAACACCATGGAACAGACAGAGCAAACTCCAACCAGAGGATCAAACATACTGGATTTGGTACTCACCAACATGGGAGATAATTGCACTTCCATGTCATGTTCTCACTAGTGAGCTGGGATCACTAATCTGTCTCCTTTGAAGTAAAAATCAGCACAGAAAATGCAGTTAAACCAGCAACAGGAACTACTCTAAGGCAAAGAACATCCCATTAAGTGACAGGTTGTCAAAATTTAAGGCTCCCCTAAACAAGAGACCACAGCTACCTCTGCAGAATAAATAATGGAGAGTAACAAAACTGGGTGAGTGCATGGCTGGAAACATTTTTTGGGAATGTAATGAGCTGGCAGACTTTAGGGATTCCCTGCAGACTGCTCTGTTGGAGATGTTGGGTGATCAGATTGGATTGACTGGGGAGATGATTTTTTTTTGAGCTATGATACAGAATCGGAATTGCCTAGACATAGTAAAGCCTTGCTGAGTCTAATTATTGTGGCTGCCAAAAAAGCAATGGCTAGAAAATAGAAATCAAAGTTTAAACCAACTTTACTAGTAGTGGTGATGATAGTAACAGAGATAAAACAAGTGGAATTGGGATCTTTAGAAAAGGGAAGGAGCAAACTATGTAGGAAAAAATGGGAATTGTTGGAACAATATATGCAGAGAAGGAACGAGGTTTAAGAGGCAGGATTTGAATAAGCCATATAATGTTTAACTGACAATGACTGGACAGATTATAAGTGATGTATAATATTTGCAGCTACATTTGTTTCAGTGGTATCTGTGACGTATAATGTTTGCAACTTAAAGTGGTGTCATTTTGTTTTTTTTTTTCATTTATATAACTGAAAGACTGCCTATGTCGTATGTGAAAATGTAATAAAGATGTTGTAAAAAAAAAGACTGGGTGAGTGCATGAGTGGTTGGGGCATATTCCATGGAATGCAGCTGGCAGTGAGCCCTTGCTACAATGCAAATGTCTTACAGCATGTTCTTTTGCAAGAGACCTACTTATATAAGGTTGAACATGAAAAACTACAGCAAGGCTATAGATTTAAGTAGATGGCTTCGGCAAGAATGCTAGATAGAAACAGCCAAAGGGTAACCATGCTGCTTCATTCTGATACAAATCAGCAAAACATGGCATTGTGCTACTAAATTATTACAGCAGGAACAAATTAAGGAACATATCTATATGAATTACTTTCCACCTGCTCACAATTATAAATTTAACTTTCATTAGCCATAGGTAACATGTTACTGGAGCTCTCACAATGACTGACAATTTGAATCTCAACTTAACTCCATTTCTTGATAAATCTCAAACTCAGAGTTAGGTAGCCATCACTAAAAATGCTATGAAGGTCTTTGATAATATTTGTGCAGCTTTTAGACTTGGCTCACAAAAGTACATAAACACCCTACAATACCAGAGTTTTTGACTGTTAAGTGGATTAATCTAATGCAGTAGAGGTTCACATGTCAATTATGTACTCTACTATATCACTGGACTGTGATTCTGATATTTCAATATTGTTGGGAATCTCGACTCCCAGGTTACAGCATTACATAAAATCGGATACATTTGGAGTCCTAATAACCCAATTAATTCATGTACTTCACATAAAGGGTGTTACGAATTAGAACACTGGGGTGAAGTTCTAAACATAAAGGGCACTTTTAAGAGAATACTAAAAGGGCATATGGTTAAACAAGAGAATGAAAAAAGGTTTTAGAAGGCAACAGTAGTGCCTTCAGGAAAAGGGGAGGAAAGCAGGAAAAGCTGAGGAATTACAGGTGAACTCTAAAGAAAGTGTTGGTTTGTTACCTAGAGGAAAACAACCAGAATGGGTTGACAGCAGTTCCAGTTTTATGACTGGATTATTTTCAGAGTGCTGCTAAAATTAAAAAAAAAAAAAAAAAAGTAACCTTGTGACTGAGCATATTTAATAATCAAGTAGGAAAGTATAGTTGTGTGACTAAACTTACCATAACAGTAGATAAATAGCCTTACTTGTACGGCTTATAGCCTGCCATGGCTATAGCACATGACCAGCTTCCAAAGCTTCAGGGTATCTTCCATGGGTAAAATTGTCAGGCAGCTCAAGCTGGGCTGACTAAAAGAAAAATTTGGGCACCAAGTCTTTGAGAGTTTTCCTGCCAATAGACACGAGAGAGGCTGAGCCTTGAAAGGACAATGCTAGGAAGAAAAAAAAAACATCCTGGCATAAACACAAAAAAATAAGGGGGCTGGAGGGAAGGAGCAGCTACTGCAGCAGTGATCATTCAAACATTTAAAGTTAAGGTAAGCTTGCACACACAACTGTATTATGTTCATCAAACTAATCATTGCTGTAGTAGCCTTAACAGTATGGGTATACTACCCTAGCTTATTACATTTGGAAGGTGGAAGGAGAAGAGTTCAGGAGTACCTGGAGAATGGTTCTTGCAAAGCCTGATCTAAACCTAGATAAAGAATCAAGCTTATAGTGCTTTGGAAAAGTATAGATGGAGTATCAAGTAGCAGTGTCTAGAATTCTTCTAGAATCCAACCCTTTCAAAAAATCCATCGATGAAGCCAAGTCCCTGGTAGAGTAGACCGTGATCCTGCCTTGAAACATTTTGTTGTCGTAAGTATAGCCCTGGACAACCATTTGGAAATGGTCTGTATTGACACGGGTTGTCTCAACTTCACAAGAAAAGAACACCAGACCCAAAGATCTGAAAGATTTGGTTCAGTCAAGACAGTATCAGACTTGTCAGTGGACATCCAAGGTATGAAGTATCCTTTCACCCTTATTTTTAAGATCAGTAAAGAAAAAGTACAGTTTTGTACCTACCATAAATGTAGATGTTCGAAGATCCACATTGCTGCAGTCATAACCTGTGGGTAGTCCGCTGTCCTCGGTCGGCCCGAATACCAAAGTGTTAGGCTGGCGTCGGTCATGGTCGCTCAGATCTGACGTCAGTACGCCGTGGTATTAAAGCGCATGACCGACGTCATATCCTCAGTCTTTCTTGCCCCAGATGTCAGAAGGCCCTAACAAGAAAGGCCATAGCCAAAAACAGAAAACCTCCAAAACCCATGTACAAACAATATTTACAACCCAAACCACACAACCACTCCAAACTACAGAGGGGAAGGAGGGAGGGTAAATTGGACTGCAGCAATGTGGATCTTCGAACATCTACATTTATGGTAGGTACAAAACTGTACTATGTTCTTCATCTCACATTGCTGCAGTCATAACCTGTGGGTAGAATCCCAAAGCAAAGGTAAAGGGAGGTTGGCAAAATCATAAAGCATTGGGAGCTGCTAACATGCCCTGTAAAAGTGCAGTGGCAAACCCAGCCCTAGATTTGGAATAAAGAGGGAGATGGTAATGTTTAGAAAAAGTGTGCACTGAACTCCAAGTAGCTGCCTCCAAAATATCTTTAGTAGCTACACCCCTTAAAAAAGCAGTAGAAGTGGCAGTAGCCCTAGTGGAATGAGGTCTGATTCCAGCCGGAATCTCCTTAACATGATGAGAATAACAAAAAGCAATACAATGGCCAATCCACTTAGAAATAGTTTGTTTTGAAACAGGTTTCCCCTGAGAGGCCAAAGCAAAAGAAAACAACTGTTGAGACTGTCTGAACCCTTTAGTTCTGCTCAAATAATAACGCAACTGCCTGTGAATATCCAAAGAGTGCAAAATTTTCTCCCCTTTATTTTGGGGATCAGCATAAAATGTAGGCAAATGAATAGATTGGTTCAAGGCCACATTTGAAACCACTTTAGGCATAAAAGTAGGGTTAGTACGCAGGGATACCCTATCCTTATGAAAAATCAGGAAGGGTTCAACTGCCATTAGAGCCTGTAATTCAGAAACCCTTCTAGCAGACGTAATGGCCAACAAAAAAGCAGTCTTCCAAGACAAAAACTTCAACTCAGATGTAGCTGCAGGTTCAAAAGGAGGTAAAGTGAGTTTTCCAACACAAAATTGAGATCCCAGGAAGGAGTAGGAGCTCTCTGGGGTCTTATGTTCTTTGCCCCTCTAAGAAATTGCTTAAATAAAGGATGAGAGAATAATGGTGGGTCACAGTCATAGTGAGCAGAAATGGCTGCAGCATGAACTTTTACAGAGGAGAAAGACAAACCCTTGTCTAATAATTCTGTAAGATACTGAAGTGAAACACTCAAATTAGGCCCTGAAACATCAAAGCTCTTTGCTTTGCTCCAAATAAAAAATCTCCTCCATTTATCAGCATAAACTTTCCTTGTACTAGGCCTTCTGGCCTCCAAAATGACATTCAAAACTTGTTGAGGAAGCTGCGACCCTCCAGGTTCTAGAACAGAATATGCCAGGCTGTCAGATGCAGGGACTGTATCCTGACATTGATGAAGTGATTGCCTGCCTGGGACAAAAGGTGTGGAATTGATGGCAAAGGGCAAGGAGGCTCCTGTACTAAACTCCTCAGCAGAGGGTACCAGTGCTGCCGTGGCCAATCTGGAGCTATTAGAATCATGGAGGGCTTGTCCTGTCTGACCTTCAAGAGCACCTTGGGAAGAAGAGGCAGAGGAGGAAAGGCATAGACGTGAAGATTGTTCCAACTGAATGATAGAGCATCCACTTTCCAAGCTTTTGGATGAAACATCTTTGTGCAAAACTTTGGCAACTGGAAATTTAGTGGAGAAGTGAACAGATCTATGTCTGGAGTCCCCCAAATCACTGTCAACTGTCGAAATACATGAGGATCCAATTTCCACTCGTGGGGAACCACCATCTGTCTGCTCAAAACATCCGCTAAGGAGTTCCGTGCTCCTGGCAGAAACCTTGCCTGAAGAGTGAGGTGCAAACTGAGAGCAGTCTCCCACAAAATCATAGCTTGCCTGCAAAGAGGGTACGAATGGGTTCCCCCTTGCTTGTTGATGTACCACATGACAGTTGTGTTGTCTGTTTGAATCAACACTTGTCCTGGGTGAAGTAGATCCTTGAAAGCCATCAATGCAAATTGGACTGCTAACATCTCCTTCAAGTTGATATGCAAATGTTGAAGTCTGGCAGGCCACGTGTCTTGAACCCATTTTCCATTGAGGTGTGCTCCCCAAGCCGTGTCTGAGGCATCTGTCGTTAAGATCTGACTCACCTCTGGTCGGGTCACAGAGAGTCCCTTGTTTAGGTGACATTCCTGAGCCCACCACAAAAATTCCTTTTGAATGCAAGGTATTATCTGAATGACAGTGTCCAAATCGTGGCAGTGTTGAGTCCATACACTTTTGAGATACCATTGTAGCTTCCTCATATGCAGTTTGGCATTGGGAAGCACCAGAATACAAGATGCCATGAACCCCAAGGCTTGAAGGACTGTCCTTGCAGTCAGCCTGGACCGTAGAGCCAATTGTTGGAAGTAAAATGTAAGATTTCTTTGCTTGTCCGGGGTCAAAAATGCCATCTGAGAGGCTGTATTCAGTCTCACACCCAGAAAGCACATTTCCTGAGAGGGTACTAGACTGGACTTTGTTTCGTTCACAGAATACCCTAGGCACCTTAACACTGCCATAACATACTGTAGATGGTGAAGTAGCTTGTCTTTGTCTTGAACAAGAATCAGGCAATCGTCCAAATAAGGATAAATTTGTATTCCTCTTAACCTTAAGAAGGCTATCACTGGAGCCAGAACCTTTGTGAAAACCCTGGGCGCAGTAGATAAGCCAAAGGGCAATGCAGAGAACTGATAATGTAAAGTCCCAGCCGAAAACGCAGGAATCTCCTGCAACTGGGCCTGATAGGAATATGAAGATAAGCCTCTTTGAGATCCAGAGTTACCATCCAGTGATCTTTGCCCAACAGAGGCAGAAGTTGTTGCAAAGTCAACATTTTGAATTTTGGAATGTCCAGGTATGTGTTGAGGATAGATAAATCCAAAATTGGCCTCCAAGTGTTTCCTTTCTTTGGTACAAGAAACAGGCGAGAATAAAATCCTAGGCCCACTTCTGACAGAGGGACCTGCTGTATAGCCCCATTTGAAGAAGTAAAGAAATCTGTTTGTGAGCCTCCACCCTTTGCTGAGGAGGAACGTCTGGCATGCCTTTGAAAGGAGGCAATGTGTGGAAATAAAACTTGTAGCCTCGGTCTATAATGTCCAACACCCATTTGTCCTGGGTGACTAAAAGCCAATTTTGCCTGAAAAGTGACAACTTTCCTCCCAGAGGAGCTGCCAGACAGGAAGGATCTGGCAGCTGAAGATGCAGGTCATTGGGTCTGTTTACGAAAGGACTGGCCCCTGCCCTCACCTGTAGATTGTGCAGGGGAACTCCACGTTCTAGGCCTGAAAGAACCCTGAGCTCTGCCCCTACCACGTCTAGATCTGCCCCTAGACTGTAAATCAGAAGAAGGGTAAGCCCATCCCTTAGTAGGCCAATTTCTGCTAAACTTAGGGGCTGCACCTGCAAAAAATCCTTAACAGTCTGCATAGACTTAGCTTTGTCTTCCATTTTCTTCAAGACTGACTCCACAGGAGAACCAAACAAAACTTCAGACTGAAGAGAAGCATCCAAAATTCGAGCTTTAACATGCTCTGACAAGTTCTGATCCTTAAGCCAGGCGTGCCTACGAATAACTGATCCAGTGGCAGCCACCCTGGAAGAAGCCTGTAAAGCATCGAAACCACACTGCAAAGAATGCTTATCACCTGATCAGAGGCATGAACCAAATCCTGTAATTCCTTACACTCTATGCCCTCTGCCAAAGCATCTACCTTAGATTTTAACTGAGTAAGGAGAAAATTCTGGTACTTCAGCATATGAAACTGGCAATTCAAAGCCCTCATTGCTAGAGTGGAAGAGGTATACACTTTTTTACCCCACCTATCCAAAGCTCTAGAATCTTTATCCATAGGTACTGGATTCTTTACAACAGAAGCCCTGACACCCTTAGGTCCCTGGCTAATAGTTTCTGGGTCAGCCCTTGGGCTCTTATACAGATATTTATGAGCCTCTGGCACTCTGTAATACCTATCAGGTTTAACCGGTGCAGGAGGCAAAGAGTCTGGATTAAGGGAAGCCTCAGAGAAAACATCCTGAACAACATCCAAAACAGGAGGTATAGCCAAGGGCCTATGCAGTGGCAAAAACAAAAATTCCCTAAGCCTCTTTCGGGAATCTGAGAAATCCTGACCTTCCCATTTAAAATGCTCCCTCATAGAATGCAGGGTCTCTGAAAAAGAAAAATCCTCTGGAGGAGAAGCAGAAGGACTAGAATCCTCTGCGTCTGAATCAGAATAAGGAGGAAAATCCTGAATGTCTTCAGCCGAAGACTCTGAGTAATCTGAAGAATGTTCCAAACCTTCCACCTCTGGCTCCACCCTAGGCCTCTTATCTGGAGGGGGCATAGAATCTCTGATTAAGGTAATCAAATCTTCTGCCATTTTTAGCATGTGTTTTTTTAGGTACAGAACCTGCAGAACTAGGACTGACACCAGAGGAAGACAAACCAGGCCTGACCTCGGAAGGTACCTTAGAGACAGAAGGGGAAGGCCTAACCACCTTATGCAAAGAAGGGAGTACAGCAACCTGAGAGGCCCCCTCAGCCTGACCCGACTCCTGAGAGGCCACATCTTGCAAAATTAATGGCTCCCCCTGAGACTCAGCTGAAACCTCGGCTGGATCCACAGATTCCACCGTAGTTTCTAAAGAACTGGCGTCCGGAAAGGACGACTCATCCTGCTTGGACTTTAATGATTTTTCCTTGCGCTTCTTAGCGGTAGCGGGCGTCGGAGGATCCGACGGCATATTGTAATTACACCGCTTACCGAAGACAAGCCTAGCGCAATCTAACCTACGTTTAATGGTGCGCTTATTAAATCTAGCACAAAAGCGACACCCGACTACGTCGTGCTCAGGCCCCAAACAAGGAATACAAAGAGAGTGGTAATCCCTATGAGGTATCTGTTTCCCACAAGAAATACAATTATTCACTTTTTCTGACATCCGGCATTTAACTGAGGCAAGAAAAGACAAAAATATTCCCCAACGGGGTACTTAGCCCAACTTGGTTTTCGGTCTGAAACTCAGAATACGAAAATTTCAGAACGCCGAACGGCACTTGCAAACGCTGCTTCTGCTTCGGACCATGCGGCAAGAAAGACTGAGGATATGACGTCAGTCATGCGCTTTAATACCACGGCGTACTGATGTCAGATCTGAGCGACCATGACCGACGCCAGCCTAACACTTTGGTATTCGGGCCGACCAAGGACAGCGGACTACCCACAGGTTATGACTGCAGCAATGTGAGATGAAGAACATCGGAGGAATGGATAGTTTGACAAAGTAAACTCTGATACTACTTTAGGCAAATCCTGTCTCTTTGGAAAATGAGATAGGGTTGGCAAGACCTTGCAACTCAGACATTCTTCTTGCAGAGGTCAGAGCAATTAGTACAACTGTCTCCCATGTTAAGAACCCCAAGTTAACCAAATTAGCTGGTTCAAATGGTGCAAGTTTTAGCTTCTCTGACAAAAATTAAGATTCCATGAAGGGGACACTGATTTTCTGAAAGGCCTCTTAAGTAAAACCCCTTTCAAAAACATTTTGATATGATAAAGCCTTGAAAGAAGAGGATCCATTGCCAGACATACTGAAATGGCCATTAACTGAACCCTAATGTAGAAGTAAGAAAGGCCATATGAAAGTAACTCTAGAATACTGTAAAACCAGAGAACAACTAGCTTGAATGGGTGTTGGGTTATGTTGTTATTGGCACCAACTGGAAAACCTTTTCCATTTGCTAATACATGATTTTCTAATAGCAGGCTTTCTTGCCCCCATTAGTGCCTACTGAACATCCTCTGCAAACAGGTGCCTTAAGGAAAATAAGACCTTCTCATTCAGGCAGTCAGATGAAGTTGATCGGGTTCAGGATGTATCAAACACTCCTGATCTTGTGTGAAGATATCCATTCTGTGCGGAAAGCTTGTGGTAATTGCCCATGGCCATTTCCAAAAGATGGAAGAAGCACTGTTGCCTGGGCCAGGAAGGGTGTCGCAACAAAGATCTAGGGGAAGTCTTTATGAATCGTCACAAGTACCTGAAATCAGTGCAAAGTGTGGAAAAGCATTCAGCAAAATCTGTCAAAGAAAAAGCCACCTGTCTTTCAGCTGATTATTTAGAGGTGAGGCAAATGGGCCTACTAGATGAACTCCCCACAGATGGATCTAAATTTGCTTATATGAAGTTCTGCCCTGTCCTATTCAGCTCGTCTGCCATACAATATTGCTCTGATGGAATGAAGGATGCCTGTACAGTTAGATTGTGCTGTGAAACTATATCAAAAAATCAATGTTCACCAGGTCATCAAAACACTACCAAATGAACAAAAACGATGACCGAGAAGGCGAAACAATAAAGCACAGACCGGTGCTGGCAAAACAAGTCGGAGTTTAATGTCCACAAAGCAAAACAGAAATGTCACACAGTACGTTTTCATTTATCCTACTTCATCAGATGTGGGCTAACACAATACAAGAACCTTTTATACTGTATGCTATTATCCTAATTAACCAATCACAGCTACTAAATGTCTATGTACATAATCAGTTTATGTTAGGATTATGGTAGTAAGTAAGTTCAAACTATATCACAAGCTAACATGGCTGGTCTGCAAAGGTGGTACAACCTGCTTCCCCCCTGCTTGAAGATGCATCATAACTGTGGTATTGTTCCTGGGGACCAAAGATAATTCACACAGTTGAGTGTATTAATCAAGGCAAGTATCTCTTTCATATTTACTTGCTTGTATCTATCATAAATGCCCCACACACCTTGCACTATTATCCCTCCAGAAACTTCTCCCCAAAGTCAGAGATGTCGGAGATGACTGCTTTGGACCAAAGAGGGATAAGGGGAGACCCAAACTTAGGGATATTTGCTGCCTCCACCAATTAATTTTTCTGTTGACAAGCCCCATCACTGGGATATGAAAGCACAAGGAATGCTGATGCTGGGGATCAGAGAGACTTTGGATATCACTGTATATTTCTCATGTGGAGTCTTGAAAGGGTTATCATGAGAATCATAGATGCCACGAGACTCAAAACTCCTGAGGCATTCCCTCTCAGTGACTGAAGTCTGGGTGGAAAACCTAAGAAACCGATCTAGATAAAGATCTACTTTTTTTCCTGTGGAAGAAAAGCTCTTTGAACCAAGGTGTCCAGTTGACACCCCAAGATCACAATCCTGTGTGAAGGAGTCAAAAAGGACGTTCTTTTGGAATTCCAGCTTGTGTAAGAGATCTCTTAGCTAAGTGAAATTCATGACACTTTAAAAAAGACTTTGCAAAGATAAGCAAGTCATGTAAAAATGGAAAGAAGGAAAATGGATACCCTGTAGCCTGAAACAAACTATAAATGAAGCAGCCACTTAGTGAACAATTTTGGCGCACTGGATAGTCCAAAGGGAAAAGATGAGAACTGATAAAGTGATTCAGATACACAAACCTTAAATGCCTGAAGTCTAGATGAAAAGGAATGAGATAAACATCTTTTAAATGTAGAGTTACCAAGAAACTCGAATGAGGATGGCACAAACATCTTTGAACAAAAACCTTTTCCAGAAACTAGTTCTATCATTCCCTGGAACAGCATGCAATGAAGGACAGGTGGAAATAAGTCTGATCTGGTGGATGAGGAATAACCTCCTGGCAAGGATGAATATCCTCTCACTGCCATCCATAACCTTGATGAATGATCTTCAGAACCCATTTGTCTGAAACTGTTAAAAGAGAAAAACTGGAGGTTCTGACTTTGCAGAAGGGGAAAAGGAACTGCCAGAGTGGGAGAGGTAACAAAGTCCCTTAAATAATAAAACCGGCTAGTTGGACTGTCCTTGGTTTTGGGGGTTCCTGAATTCTTATTGGAACACACTAGCTATTATACCAGGATTCGATGTGCAGTTAGAGAACCCCTTAGAAAATTAGGAAAAGGAGGGCAGAAAATCTTAGGGATTTCCTGATTTAGCTTACCCCTTTCATCACACTTTTTGAACACTTCTGCAGCAAAGGAACCAAAACATGAACCTCTGTCCAACAGAGAAAATAAAATCTCATTATTCACATACCCTTGGGTGCTCTGAGAATGCAGCCAGAAAAACTTCCTCAAAACAGTACCAGAGGTCACAGCTGTGGAGGAATTATCAACAGATTTGTACACATACACACTGTAAACTGAGAACAGTGACTAGTACAATAGAAGAAACTAATACTGTACAAGCACCTTTATTAAGATAAGTATTATTGAAAAATAATTGTAAATGGATCATCTGCAACCCTCCTGTGTGGTTGTATTGATTACAATGATCTATGTGTACTGTATAATGTCATGTATTGTACACTGTAAATACTCTGTATTGTTTTGTTTATATTGTGCACTGTTAACTTTATTGTGGAGCATTTCTCCCCTGAAAAGGGGCTCACCTCGGCCCAGTGGACCTTCCCGGTAAACAAATGCAAATAAAATAAATTAAAAAATTAATTTAAAGCAGATGCTTCATCACAAGACGAAACTGCACACCAAACATTCCTCATACTTTCATAGTATGTCAGAACAAACATTAATATGTGAGCCTGACAATTCAAAATTCTGAAAATAAAAATTGTAGAAGCATACACTACTTTGCCATACCTATTAATTTTCCCTTCCTTATCAGAAAGGGTAGGATAGTAATTAACTGTTTACCAGCAACAGGAATAACTAAAGCCATAGCAGCTGGGTCAAGTTTGCTAGGAGATCTTTCCTAGCCAGCTGGACGCAATGCCATATTGTAATTCCTACACGGTTCTTCCAGGAAATTTGTAACAGCTGCATCTGACTGCATCAATGCCATTTGCTTTGTTCTTTAGTAAAGCTTTCAATGGTGTTTCTACTTTTTCATCACCACCAGTTCCTGAAAGTACAGTTCCGTAAAATCCTACCATGAGAGTAGATGCCCTCCTCTTTGCTGTTGCAGTATTCTTCAATGAAGGGATCTCTTGCCAAGGATAGTCCAACGTTCAGCCAACATACCAAAGACTTTAGATCTTATGGGTGCCATACGCAACATATATACTTCCAGTATTTAGCAAAGGGCATGATGTACAGACGTAATTACCCAGGACTGATTTTCCCCAAGAGGAACAGAACACCCCCAAGGATAAAGGAGAACATGCACATCCAGAAGAAAAAAGTTCAGAAGGAAAAAGAAACAAAAGCCCCACAAGTCAGGAGGACAACAAAACACAGGGGCAAGAGCCAGGAAAGAGGGAGGTACTGAATACTGCAACAATGAAGAGAAGGACATTTACTGTTATGGTAAGATTTTGAACAACTGTAATGTGTCTGCCCATATCATAGTTGCAGTATTCTTCACTGAAAGGAGAGGGTAAGAGCTAAGGAGGCTGGAAGGAGGAAGCCACAGAAGAGCCATCAAAAAACTCATTGCAGAATAACCCTGGCAAAACCTGACTTGGCCCTGAAACAACATCCAATGTATAATGCTTAGTGAATGTATGAAGAGGGGCCAAGTCGCAGACTCAAAAATGGAACTGATGTCCAAACCCTTGAAAAAGACACCAAAACAGGCAAATGCTCTAGTAGAATGTGCCTTTCCAGAGGAAGAAAGAAATTTTCCATGAAATGAATAACAAAAGGAAATGGCCTTGAGAATTCCAGGAGGAGATGGTTTGCTTGGAAATGGCTAAACCCAAAGTCCTGAGATGAAAGGAAACAAAGTCTCTCAGCCTTCCAAACAATCTTTGTTTTTCCTAAACAGTATCCGAGCTGTCTATGAAGGTCCAAGGTGTGAAGAACCTTCTCACTGGCAGACTGCAGAGAAGGAAAAAAGGAAGGAAGTTGACTAGACAGATTAAATGACATCTCATTAATCACTTTGGGCACAAAAGGAGCATTAGTATGAAGAAATACCCTGTCTCTATGAAAAATTAAAAAAGGAGGGATAGCCTCCGAAGTTCAGACGCTCTTTTGGCCGAAGCAAGAGCCAACAACAGAACAGTCTTCAAAGTACAGTGTTGCAAGGAAGCTGAATTAGCAGGTTCAAAACAAACCTGAGTTGATTTTCAAGTACAAAGTTTAGATCCCAAGAAGGTGGAATAGGATTTCTTTCTTGTGAGGTCTGATATGAAGGACGCCTCAAACTGAAAGGCCAAATGAGGATTCAAAGGCAGACAAGCACAGACTGCTGACAGGTAAACTTTAACTGAAGAATTTGCCAAGCCAGCATGGAGGAGATTACACAATTAAGAGAGAATTAAGGAGATCCCCAATGAAAAGGGATCCTTGATGATGAGAGAGGCACCAAACAGAATCTTTTCCATATAGACACGTGATTTTCTGGTACTGGGCTTCCTGGCCTCCTACAGAACTCGAAGAATGCCCTTAGAAAATAGGTGCTTGAAGAGGATTTTTAAACCGTATCACCCACTGAGTCAGCTGAACAGTGGACAGATGAGAATAGATAACAGATTACTTGTCTTGTGTGAAAAGAGCCACCCAGTGAGGTAAATTGTGGTGACTGCCCCTGGCAAGATAAAAAAAGAAGGGGGACCCACTGCTGTCCGAGAGTCAATAACAGGATTTTGGGAGAGTCCTTCTTGATCGTCTTCAGAACTCTTGGCAACAGAGGAAAGGCTTAGAGAAACATTCCTTTCCATGGAAAAGACAGTGTCCACTTTCCAAGTTAGAGGACTTTGTACTCTTGGACAGAATAGAAGAAGTTGTCTGTTCAGAGGGTAGGCAAATAGATCTACCTGAGGAATTCCCCACTGATGGACTATGTCCAGAAACACAACTCTGTGAAGCATCCATCCATGAGCCTGTGTTCTGGACCTGCTCAGCCTGCCACTAGTTTGTGATCTGAAGGAATGTAAACTGCTTAAAGAGTCACCTGACAACTAATAGCCAAATCCCAGGCCTATAGGTGGTTTGCAAAGAAGACAAGACCTTGTGCTCCCTGCTTGATGATGTACCACATCAGGGTGGTATTGCCTATCAAGTTTTTCAGAGTCAGGAAGAAAAAGGGGTGAAAGGCCTGTAGAGCCAGACGCAGAGCCCTCATCTCTTTTAGGTTAATATGGTCCGACTTCTGCTGAGAAGGCCAGAGACTCTGAAACTTCACAGAGACACAAGAGGCACCCCACCCCAGGTCTGAGGCATCTCTGAACACTTCTTGGGAAGGAAATAGAGCTACAATGGTAGTCTCAGATTGAGAGAAATTTACTAAATCCACTTCTGAAGCTCAAGATTGAGACCATGGAGCACTGGAACAGGGAACTCCAGGGGATGGCAATGCTGACGTCATACCAATTTGAGGTACCACTGTAGCCTCCTCATATGGAATCTGGCAAAAGGAAGCATGGGGATGACTGAGGCCATAAAGCCCAGAACTCTGAGAAATTCCATGGCCATGATAGAAGACGGAGAAAGAAGAGACTGGAAGAAGGTTTTTAAATAAGAACCTTGGTAGCAGGAAGAAAAGTCAACGTGGGAATGTTCAGAATTCTGCAACCAATAAAAAATACGATGATCCTGGAAGGACTTGATGACTGACTTTTTGAGACTGGTGGTGATCTTCAAACTTTGTAAAAGAAGAGGGTTGAAGTGGAGATCTCATAGAAGACTGCAAGGAGAAAAGTTATATAAGCAAGTCATCAATATCCGTACCCTTTGAAGCCTGCAAAGAGCAATGACAGGAATAATGCATTTGGAGAATACCCTTGTTGTATGAAAAAACCCAAAGGAGAAAGTGGAGAACTGAAAATGACAGGAAGAAACAGAGAACAGCAAACATTTCTTGAAAAGAGAGTGAATGGACATATGAAGATAGGCATCTCTGAGATCTTGAGAGACCAAGAAGGCCTGTGGAAGAACCTGAGGAAGAAGGAGAGGAAATAAAGTCTGAAGAGACAGCATCTTGAAAGCTGGGACCTTGAGGAAAGTGTTGAGAAGAGAAAGGTCCAGGATTGGTATCAAAGTCCCCCGTTTTCCAGGGAACCAAAAACATCCTAGAGTAAACCCCCCCCCCTTCCCACTTGGGTGGGTGGAACAGGCTGAATGGTGCCTTGGCCTAAAAGGGACTGTAAAATCCCTGGGAAATGAGAAAGTTGGTCTGGAGGAGGCTGCAGAATGCCTGAAAAGGTGGGGAAGGGACTTCCACATCATGAAAGACCTCTGATGAATGACAGAACCCAAGAATTAAAGGTGATCTGTTTCCAATTTGAGATGGACAGAGAAAGACGGTGGGACAAAGAGACCTGGCCGAGGGGGGAAGAAAGCAAAATATCAGAAAGAGACAGGGGTTAGGTTTATCCTGAAAAGGCGGCTTCTGAGTATACTTGACAGGAGGAACACATTTAGACCCCTTCCTACCACTGGAAGGCTGAAAAAGCTGTCTACGAACAAAGGTAAATTTACATGGACAATTCCTATGAAATTTAGGAATTGAGAGGAAATCATGCTTTTCTTGCATGGCCTTACCCTTATCCTGTAGAGGCACTAACAAAAGAATTTTGATTATCCAGAGGAGCATCCAAAAGCTTGGCTTTAATATCAGGCAAGGCCTGAAGGTGAAACCAAGAATAATGCCTCATAACAGGACCAAAGGCAGCAGCCCTGGAAAAGGCATAAGCAGCATCATAGCTGCATGTCATGGAGTGATTAACAACCTGGAAAGTGGCTCCTTCCAGGGAAAAAGCTGAAGTTTCCCTTCGGAATCTGGAAGATCAGACACAACCTTAGCTGCCTGAGAATGGAGAGCTAAGACATACCTGGTCATATGAGTTTGATAATTAATAGCCCAAATAAACAAGGTGGCAAGAGTGTACACCTTATTGCAACTCTCTAAGCTCTACTATCCTTATCTGAAGGAAGGAGCTCAGAGGACGGCAAATATTTAGAGAGCTTACCTGTAGAGACTGAAACCACAGAAGGTTAAGCAGGACACTTGAAGCAAAACCTGTAGTCCTCAGGCACCTTGTAGAATCTATCAGGTTTCTTAGGGGCAGGGGGCTGAGAGTCTGGAGCTAAAGAAGCAGCAGCAGAAAAGGTGTCTAAGAGAGCTGCAAAAACAGGAGGAATTGCAGAGGGCTTAGGGGACTCTAGTTGTAAAAGCTTATATCTTCTTTTGATGTCAGAGGCCTGGGAAAAGTCCCATTTAAAATACTCCATCATATGAGCTATAGTATCTACAAACGATAATTCTTCAAAAGGGGAATCCAGGCTCAAAGAATCTTCTTCATCAGAACCATAATCTAGAGTAGAAGGATTTTGAGAGGAATAAGTCCTTATCTGAGAAATCTGGTTCCCTTTGCCCTTTTAACAGAAGTGGAAGACCAAGGAGGAGCAGGGATTGATACCCCTGGAGAGGCTTTAAAGCCATAAAGTCACTGAACAGGCCTTGGTTAAAATCCTGCCATTCACATTAAGGATCTTTAGCAAATGTGGTTACATGCTTAGACTATTTATTTCTTAACAGGGGAATCTACCTAACAATCCTTGGCAGTTCAGATCCTTCATGAGATTCAATAAGAGTAGTAGGAACCTATTCATGGGGTAAGATTTGAGGAATCCCGCTAGGCTCCTCGGAAATAATCAACTATGGCTCCCCTCAATGTTCAAAGCACATGTATGTAAAGTCTCAGAGGATGTAAAAAAACTCAGATCCATGCCAGCCTCAGAAGCGGTCACAGCAGAAGAATCCTATGCAAGCAAAAGACAGTCTTTAGGGCTATCATTTACATCTAAAGAGACATCAGGTGGAGGCTGTACAGCATCAGGATCAAGCCTAGACTTCTTGAAATTCTTCTCAGAGGACAGCTGTCCCTCGAATGGTAGGATTCGTCCATAGCACCTTGAACCAACAGTTTATAATGTTGGCTCTCTGGGTGAATGAACAGATAGACGACTATGAAGGGTTTTTGGGACAAACGCTTGGCAGAGAGTTCAATGTGCATGGCCGTGGGAAGCACCTAAGCAAAAAGGGCTATTTGTGATGGTCTTTATGGGGAATCTGCTTCCACACTGACATTTTCCCTTCTTGGATTACATGAACCTCAAAGCAAGCAAAGAAAAAGAAAATAAGAGAAGAAACCCCAATGGGGCACTTAACTGCAATGGCTTGGTAACCAGCACAACAAAGGGTGTTCAGACTGTCAGCAAAGTAGTTCTGGGTAAATGTATTCATACATCACCTTTATGCCCTACACACAACACCGGGAGCATATGTGAGAAGTACAGGCCAAAAGTTGGCCTATCATATCCTTGACAGGAGATGCCTACAGTGAAGAATAATGCAATAGTGATATGGAATGGCATCAATGTACATGTTGAAATGCGAGTCATTATGCTGTAAAGATTAAATAAATCTAAATGTCTTTCCACCTTTAAACCATTTCAGTATCATCTGCTACAGGTTCAAGTGATGTGTAAGCATACAGTAATAGTAAACAAACCATAACCTTTAATTTTCATGTTGTGTACATATTCAATTTTTATTCACTCCAACAATATAGAAATTGCTCATCTCCTACCCTCCCTTAAATTTCCTCCTCTGAGCATTATTCTGCATACATTGTGCCCACAAATTCCATGTCTATACATCTTGTTCCTTCTCTTTTCTAAAGATCCCACCTCCAGTTCTTATAACCCCCTTTACAATATTCAACACTTCAGTTACAGACGGATTAGATTTTGATTTCCATTTTCTATTAGCCTATTTGGTAGCCAATAGTTAGGCTTTACTAAGTTTGATGCCATGTTTAGGCAATTCAGATTCTAAATCCCTGCTCTGAAGAATTATTTGATCTGCCAACATTTCTGAGAAAGCTCTCTAAAGCATTTATAAAATCTGTCAGCTTGTTACTTTTCCAAAAAGCATGTTCCCATATACTCCTCTCTCTTTCTCCCACCACACTTCCAGCATTTGCTATCTACCCAAGGAAAAATTCTCAGAAGTTTGCATGGGGTAAACAAAAATAAATAAATACTTAGCTACTTCCATTCAAAATAACTAAATAATCTGGACTTTGCTACATACATGGGAGCCATACAGATGTCCTCCAAGCGTTCCTTTGTAAATTGCCTTTCTATTCTTGTTCCCCAATGTTTTTTAATCTCTTCTGATTGAGTCGTATGGTTATTATGCAGTATTTTATTTCCCCTACTAATTATCGCTTTAACAGCAGCTCCTGTTCTATACTCGACTAAACATTTTGCACGAGCTGCACTTTCACTTGGCCCTCACCTGCCACTTTTTCTTTGCCTATACTTTATCAGTCCCAAGCAGGGAAGGCAGTCTCTACTCTGCAGTTCAGATTTATTTTGCCCTCATCCCAGTCTCTTACCTTTTCCTCCTAATTATTTTCTCCCAATACCTTTGTTAACAGCCCACTCTTGCCAATATTCTTTACCCCTTGTCACCCAGTACACCAAATCTATGCCAATAAAAGAGAACCTAGCAGTAGTATGTTGTAACTGATGCTCATACAAAGGACTTCATGATGACATTATGAAGTCTTCTAAACTTGCCATTTTGAACCATCTGGAAAGAAGATGGATTGCTAATCTAAGTGCTTTGTTAAAATCGTGTTAAAATGAAGAATTCTGACATTTATCGATATACAGCTAATATGTTTTTATTACTGCGTAAGCAATTTTATTTCTATATGTTTAGCAATAATTACATGAAAAAGTTTTTTTTTTTTTTTTTTTAACTGCAATAACTATATTTTGTCACTAGATGGTGGGTAAACACTTTATATGAATAAAAGCTTTTCAAAACTGTAATAACTACATTTGGTCACTAGATGGCAGTTAATCAGTTCTGTATAGAAGTTTACATGCTCAAGCTATTTAGGCTTTGATTGCATGGAAGGAGGAGTAGTAGCTGTATTTAAATGATGCAGGTGGGGTTCCCCACAACATTGAGAAAGCCTTCTTGGCAAAAACATGGGTCTGTTGTGGGATTATTGTGATTGTTTATTAAAGGTGCTTCCTTACCATTTCAGTGTTGAAACTGGTTGGGGATATATATATATATATATATATATATATATATATATATATATATATATATATGTATGTGTGTGTGTGTGTGTGTGTGTGTGTATATATATATATATATATATATATATATATATATATATGTATATATATATATATATATATATATATATATATTTAAATACTTTAGATGGGTACAGATATACAAACACACACACACATATATATATATATATATATATATATATATATATATATATATATATATATATATATATATATAAATAATGAGCTAAGTTGTTGTGTCTTTCGGCTTATCCCGGTTAGGGGTCGCCACAGTGGAAACTCCGGTCTGCTAATGTTTGGTAGTGGATTTTTACGTGCCAAGTTACCAGCCCTGACGCACAACCTTCAACAAAGGCACGGCCATTCACGCATGCCTCCACACAGAAGACGCTCTAGTTAAGAATCGAACGGGACGTCTTGCTGTGAGGCAATAATGCTACTGCAGCACCACAACCGCGGGGTAGGAAAGTATCCCTTCAAATCAGATAATTCGAAACCACATTGTTCCATGGAGAGAATCAACTTATCCCACTTAAAAAGTCTTGCCCTCTTGTCCCCTTGCAGATAAATTCCTTCAATTTTTTATTATAATCCACAACTTCTTCACTCACTGATAAACATGCCTGATCTGTACATAAAACTAAACAAACTAAACATATCTTCACTGCTTGCATCTTGCATTTATAAATCATCAGCTTCCAGCTTCTCAATTATTACCTTTTTAGTCTCTTCCTACATGTCCACAGCTGCCATGACAGAATCCTTTTTAATCCATATACCTAAATATACTCCCATGTTCTCAAACAGTTTTGCTGAATCAGTTTGCGCGCGAGTACATAGTTTGCTGCTGTTGCCTTTGTTTTATCTTCACTTTTTTATGTTCAGAAAAGATGCAACTATTCTCAAAAAGTTTGGCAACACCAAAATGTTTTTAAATAAAGTAAAAAAAAAAATGCCTGTAAACAGTGAAATGTTTTTAAATAAAGTAAAAAAAAATACCTGCAAACAGTGCTAACTTTCCATGATTACCACATCAGTTGTAGCATTGCATTTATGAATCACTCGCTGTTTTTGCTAATGGATGTAAATATAAAGCAAATAAAAGGAAAACAGGACATTCATGCCTGGTTCCACTATTGCAGCTTGTTGCAAACCCTCCTACCTTGATTCTTGCTTTGCTTCTTCATTTATCCTTCTTATTACTCTACCAGGGAATGCAAATTTTACCACTGCCCTACTCATAAAATTCCAGTGCTCTCTATTGAATGCTTTTGTGAATCAAGCCCTACCAGAGTTTCTTACACTCTGCTTCCCTATGGATAATATTTATTTATTTAACATTTGTTGACCGGGAAAGTCCAATTAGGACAGAGCCTACTTTCAGCAGAGGCCCAGGGAGAAACGCTCCAGATGAATGCCTTTGGAATGTGGGAGGAAACCAGAGCACCTGGAAGAAACCCACGCAAATGCATGGAGGACATGCAGACTCTGCACAGAAGGCACCCCAGCCGAGAATTGAACCACTGAAACTCTTACTGTCACACAACAACTTTAACCGCTGCAGCATTGCGGCGCCCTAATAGCTCTATTAATCAAACATCTCTTCCTGCCAAAAAAAACCTCACTGATCAATATTTATCACTTTTGCCACTCGCTTAGCTAATACTGACAAACACTTTACAATCTTGGTTTAAAATTGAAATCAGTCCATGAAGTTTTGTCTGAAGAGTCTTTACCCTTTTTGGGTAATAAAAACATAACAGCTTTCTTCTAAGATACTGGTACAGTCACCCCTTTAAAAATATTGTCAAACAAAACCTTCCCCAATCTATCACTTTCCTCCCCTCCTAACTTCCAAAGGAATACTACTTGTTTCTAAAACTTGCCTGCTGATTGACTATGCATAACTGTTTTATTTCATCCCTTTCTATCTTAGCTAGTAATTCGTAAGACTTATTTAATCTCTTGCAAAGCTAGGTCTACCATAAATATATCCAAGTGTGCTTTTTGTTGGGCCCCCATTCCTCTGCTTTCTAAAAAAGAAATCATAGAATTTCCTAAGCATCTATAATACTTCAACAGGATCCCAGGTTATTTTTCTTGTCACTGGTTCCCCACGTTTGGCAAAAAACCTTTCTACTTTGTTGTCTAAGTCATTATGCCAAGAGTGTTTGTGCACAAGAATTAACAAAAAAAAAAAAAATATTTGGCAACCTTTCTAAACTCATTCATTTTATCAAAATACTCTCTCATTTTTCCTTCAGCACTTACCAATCGTTCCTCTACTTGTTCTGCGAGATTCCCCTTCTGCAATACTTAAACCTTTGAGAACGCAAACAATTTCCATTTTCACTCTCATTTCTGCCATATTTGTAAATTCCCCTTTCATTTTTCCACTCCCTAGCTATCCCTTCTGAAGACATTACTATTTTCACTAATCAATGTTGCATCATTTCCACTATTCATTCCTTATATACTGCTCTATTTAGCAGATAAGTAAGTGCCAGTCTCTGTTTTACTTCACTACTTTGCATCTTTCTTCGTATTTACCGGTGCATGATCTGGAATAGTTACTGGATGTGCTTCAAAGCTTTTATTAAAATACCCATGCTCCTGTGAAATATAATTCTATCCAGTCTAGCCTAGTTTTGTACTTTGGACAACATGCAAATTTTGATTTCTTGCTAGTAAATTCACACCTTCCATTCCAAATGTTCTCATATTTCCTCAGAAACCTATCATCGTTTGTTATATGTTCTCTTTTGGGTCCCATGCAACACACACACTATTGCAAACCAGGTTCCAATCCCCATCATTACAAAATAATCCCTGCTGAAAGTCAAGTTCTTCTAAGACTGCCTCAAGCCCCAGAGGAGTAGTAGTAATTTTATATAAAATGTAAATATATGATAGAGTAATCCTCCCTCCCTACAATAACCGTTTCTTACCACAAATCATTCTTTCTTTGCCTACATTCTTACTATGGAACTACTCTTGCAATTGGTATTACCCCCTTTTCCTTTGTCGGTGACACACTGGTGAATACCCATTCTGAAATCCTTTCTTTGACAAATTCACATGCCCCCTTCAGTTCAAATGCTTCTCATACAGCATTACTAACTGTACAACCTCTTAATATAATTCAGAGTCCTCCTGCAATGTTATTTACATTCCATGATAAAACTGATAAGGGAGTCACCCTGATCAGAAGCAATTACTCTCACATATTGTGAATGACGGTTCTTTTGAATACATATTTTCAACTTTTAACTTACTTGCATACACTAAAGCTTAGCAGGCTGATCTTGTATGCAGCTGCTAATTCTCATCTCTGTCTGAACCCATGCCATATTTTTATTGCAGTGAAAAATGTTGAAAATGCAGTAGAAATAAAGATAAATACATTTTCTAGCTCCAAACTCCTTTTAATGTACAGCAAGCATGCAAAATTATATATACTTTTCCAAAACAGGAAGGGATCCCTCCATATATGGGCTGTTGCCCCACACAGACAGCTACAACCACAGACTTGACCTACTTTAAAGTTAGGTTTAATCATACTGGAAACCTATGCTACTGGCCAGTGTTCCCTTTTGCACACACATAATCTGTCCTTACCCTCCATTTCTCTCCCAGATATGAAAAACCTGCATGCTCTCAATTAAAAATTTAGCCTTAAGCAAAAGTGCAATGGCTGCACTTAAATGAATACACAAAATGTGCACTGTTATATTTAGTATCAAAGTACAAAGGCTGCTGGGGATGCAATTACTTACAAAAGCAATCCCTTTCCTCAGTATCAAATTTCATTTATTTGCACTCAACTGCTTGCCAGTTCCTCTTTAATTATTATAATGCTTCTTATACAAATGTCAGAACACATTGTTTAGTCATTTTCTTATTAACTGTTTGCACATGTAGACTCAGCATTTTTAGCTGTAGGCATTTGCTCATGCAAAACAATTAATAGCTTAACAAATGCAAGAAACAGCTTTTCTGAAATACTAGAAAACTACCATGTTCACACTTTCTATTTTCTATCTTATTTTCTTGGACAAAATGTCCTTGTCCAGAGTGTAGGACAAGAGTATTAATTTGCTTCTTCTTTCGGCTTTTCCCGGTTAGGAGTCACCACAGCAGATCACCTGTCCACTCATGATTGGCAGTGGAGTTTTACGGTGTTGAGTTGCCAGCGCGGCGCCCAACCTTCCATAGAAGGCACACACACACACTCACGCCTAGGGCCAAATCCAGTCCAATCCACCTACAGCATGTCTTTGTGATGTGGGAGGAAACGGGAGCACCCGGAGGAAACCCACGTGACCACAGGGAGGACATGCAGACTCTGCACAGAAGTCACCCCCAGCCAAGGATCAAACAGAGAACCTCTTGCTGTGAGGCGGCAACGCTAACCACTGCAACACCATGGCCACCTGACAACAGCATTAATCTATTTGTATAAAAACAGGGAAATTACATTTCAACACACATTCAGTGGTGGATTACAATGTGGCAGTCTGGATGGTTGCCCAGAGCTCCTCAGGATCATGGCCAGTGGAAGAGTAGGATCTGCTGCTACTGGTGAGGTTATCCAATTTCTTTTCAAAAAGGATGGAATGTCAGGTTTACTAAAAAATCTTGCAGCACTTGTGGTGGGGGTTGTACCTGACCAATCCTTTTGCAGGGTTTCTGTTAGTATGTCATCCCATGACATATGGGATGGTACTGGCAAGAAAACCTGGCATTTCAACAGGGGTGTGTACACTTTTATATCCACTGTACATAGCGTTTGTATATTTTTCCTAAGTGAATAGGAGAAGAGAGTGTTTTAAAAATGTATTTAGCTTTTTGAGGGTTTTAACTAAAACAAAAAGTCTTGAAAAATAGGACATAGTTCAAATGTAGATGAGAAGAAATAACTGTATAAAAAGATCAGCCTACCAAATATTACCACATAGTATATGCAAATAACACAAAAGTTGGAAATACACATACAAACAATTGCCCTATATAATAGGTGAAAACAATAGCTTTTTATCATAATGGCTACGCTATCCATATTATCTTGGAACATAAATGACCTTGCAGGTACAGACAAAGGGAAAGAATACTTAATTATATTAAGAAATGCAGTGTGCAAATAGCAATGCTGCAGGAAATGCATTTGGAAACAAATCAGCATGTGAATTTGACAAAGAAATGATTTCAGGATGGATATTCAGCAGAATATCAAGCACTAAGGAAAAAGGATGTAATGACACTAATTGTTAGAGGGGCTTCAACAGTGACAGAAGAGGAAAATACAATGGTAAATTTGTGGCTGTTAAGGGTGGTATTGGCAAGGGAGGAGGAATACACTGGAATGTACTTCTATTCCACCAAAAACTGATATTAGTGAGCTTAGGAAAAGTTTGGGAGAAATTATTTTTCAGCAGGGAATATTACTTACTGGTAGAGACTGGAACTTGACTTGCAATAGTAAAGATTTATCAGGGGACCTAGAAGGGAAAACTTAACACAAGAGAGAAGATTTTTAAAGAAATTTATTAAAATATTTGGTACGGAAGATGTGAACTATGTAGGAACGCTGACACAATTTACATATTATTTCCCAATGTACAATAACTAGGTAAATTATATAGCAAGTATATTTCATAGGAACATTTGCATTAAACTGAAAGCTTAGATATAGATATATCCAATAACCATTCCAGATCAAGCAGCAATAAAAACCAAGATAAAATCCAAGTCAACAAGGTAAAAATGAGGCACTGGCACTTTCCCACATACCTATTAAAAACAACTTGGCAACAGAAAATGTTGTCGCCAAACTTAGGGAGCCTATATCAAGAAAAACAACCAGAGATCCTGTAGAGGTACAAGACATGTTTTGGGCATTTTATGACAACTTGTATAAAGCAGAGAAATGTGAAATCAAGAAAGAGCACAAATGGAAATATTTATGGATGCCTTACCTATGCCAAGGTTAGAGGCAGTTAAGGCTCATCAACTAACATTTAAGATAGGATGGGATGAAACAGTGATATATATATATAATCAATCTTTAGAAAAGCCTCCATAACAGATGGCATTCCTTTGGAAGTTAGGAGGGAAGAAAAGTGATAAAATTCTGGAATATTTTGTTTAACAGCATTTTAAAAGGAGGGGAAGCACTAAAATCTTGGAAGAAAGCTGTGGTAGCAGAATTAGACAAGTATGGTAAGGACCCATTAGACCTAGCTTCATATAGATCCATTTCAGTTTTATAAAGTGTTTACTTCTATACCACCTAAAGGAATGGGAAAGGGCATTGCCAAACTTGATAGATATGAATCAATGTGATTTTGTGGATGGGAGGTAAACATTTAAGATTAATAGAACATTGATGATCCAGAGGGAAGCAGAATGCAAGAAAATACCATTCTTGTTGGTAAGTCTTGATGCACAGAAAGCAGTCAACAAGAGTAAGCTGGGATATTCTGAATATGACAATGGCAGTATTTGCATTCACGACTACAATAAAATGAATCAAGAGGATATATGAAGTATCAGAAGCAATTAAAGTGGGAGTGTTCCTCTCTAATAGGTTACATTTGAACAGAGGAGCCAGGCAGGGGTGTCCTCTTTTCCCATTATTATTTGCTTTATAGTTAAGGCCATTGTCAAAGAAAATAAGGGACTCAAATGCAAAGAAACAATTGATATGACAATCGGGAAAAGCTGGCTTTGTTTGTAGGTAATATGTTGCACCCGATAATCGTGGAAAGGACATAAAAATTAGTGTTGTGGAACATTTTGGCACAGCTAAGTCTTTTCAGGATATAAAATTAATGAAGATACCCACACACAAGTAGGTTCAGCAATATCTATATTTATGGATGGGGGCACGGAAAGACGAGGTATTTTAGGGGTATGGAGTAAAATGCCTTCTGTTATGGCAACTAAAGATATGTGGGATGAGACTAAAGATATTACAAAAATTGAGAAACTGGAAGCTCTTGTTTATGGATACGAACAGCAAGATACAAGCAGTGAAAATGTTTTAGTCCCTATAATTTTATATATAGAAAAGGTACATTTTTTATCAATCAGAGAAGTTGTGGACTATAATTAAAAAAAAATAGTTGAAGGAATCTATCTGGGAGGAGTGTCCTCTGTTATTTGCTTTATATTTAGAACCACAGGCAAAGAAAATAAGGGACTCAGAAATTCAAGGACATATTTAGTACAGCAGTCATGAAAAGCTGGCTTTATTTGCAGATATTATTTTGTACTTGATAAATCCAGAAAAGGACATCTGTGTTTTGGAACATTTTGAGTCAGTTTCAAGTCTTTTCTGGATATAAAATGAATGGAGTTAAAATAAAGGCAATAGTCATAAATTATGTACAAACACAGATTCAACAAAACCCATATTTAAGATGATACAAAAACTGAGAAACCGGATGCTGTTGTATATGGATAGTTAAGACACAAGCAGTGAAAATGTTTTTAGTGCCTTTAAATACAGGTCAGGCATATTAATCTGGGAGGGGGAAGCGGGCAAGAGGTAAGTGGGAAAAACTAATCTCTCCAACAGAACAGGGTGGTTTAGGATTTCCTAATCTGAATGGATATTTTAGAGCTACACAACTAAAGTTCATATATGTAACATAAGCAGAATACTGTAATTAAAAATGGAAAGTATAATTGAGGGGGGTCCAAGAAACAATAAGAGTGGGATTTTGGATGCAAATCCTTAAGAAGAATAATAAAAACCATACAGAATATTATACTCAAAGCAGCAGAATGCATTCTCAGAACTTAGCCAACATGAGAATGGAGAAAGGAGATTTTGCCAATAGGGATGAATGCAAGAAGGGGTACAGAAAACAGGCAAGAGAGGGCTGGAACTGACTGGAGAAAACTGGCAAAGGAACAAAAGTATTGAGAGCAAATAACTAGAGAAGGTAAGATAACAGAGTGGGATGAGGCCAAAACGACATTTGGAATGCAGGCTAGAGACTGCCTTTCATGCCACGGACTGATAGAGTACAGGCAAAGAGAAAAGCATAGGGAATCTTAACTGAAAGATCTGCTCTGGTGGGGTTTTAATCAAATCTAGAACAAAGGCAGCTGATAAAAAAGGTCTAGTTAGTACATATACAATACTGCACAATAACTATAAGAATCAATTAGAGAGCAGTTAGAAATAATTGGGAAGAGAGACTAGAAAAGCAATTTAAAAGAGAACAAAGGGAGGACAGAAAAATAAAAATCAGTCTCCCTTCAGCTTGCTGGTTCACCTATTACTGGGCATTTTTCTTCTTCAGCCTGTTCTGTATCCAAAAATGTCTGATCTTTCAGGAAAAAAAATATTCTAAAGGTAACTTCATATAGCAACTTGAGTCTCACCTACCTCTCAACATCCTATGATAGTAGGGATAAAACTTGCTTCCCTTCTTTCTCATGTACAGTGAATAATCAGTTTTCACAAATAAAATTGCGTCCCCGATTTTTTAATATTTTTTCCCTTCTGTCACAGTTTTAACAGGAGTATCACTTTCTGCTGCTTTGACCACATCTTTAATACAAGTCTTTGTCTTTTTTTTCTTCTGGTCAGATTCAAGGAATACACACAATGTGCCCTTTCAATTAACAAATCCTGTGTAGAATACAAGTCCAATTGCTCATCAGTACTTTCATAAAATTAATGCAATCTATTCCTTCCAGTTTTTCTGTTATAGTAGAAAATCTCAGTTTTTTTTCTATGCATGCTGTCTGCTAACTTTATTTTTGAGATAGTTTTTTTTCAGAAGCCTCATATTCAGCTGGTCTTTCTTTCATTTCAACTTCCAGTCCCTGCAGTTTTATCATCTCATCTAAACAGTTTCTTAAAAATTATACTCTCTTTGGCCTTTTGTAATTTGATTTATGTTCCTTGAGAGTCTCATTTTAAACACCTTTGAATGCATGGGATTTACTTTCTCCTCTAAATTGCTGGAAGCCATCTCCTGTACCAAAGATGAAATTTGAATTGCTTTTTGCTGAGCAGCTGTCAGGCTATTCCCCACAAGAGTTTATTTTTCTTCTCCTTTTCTACTTCATTTTCTCCTGCTTTCTCCAGAAGTCTTCTTTGCAGACATTCAAGCAGTGTAGTAACTAATCGGTAACTGAATTTTACCAGAAAGGTTAGCTTGTACTGTACTTTTGCAACACTTTTTCACAATGGGAAGACGATCAGCCTGGTTTTCAGAGTGCAGCCATCTTCACTGCATTAGATCCTCGCACTTCCTTAACATTCCACTGAAAGTTTGTAACGATTGCTGTGTGGTACATAGTTTTACACGACCCAATCTTGTTCTTCCTCTTGGATTTTCTCTCTCCTTGCGCACACTGTTGTAGTACTCCTCTGTCCTGTTGGGAGGCACAATGGAAATTTCAGCTGTTCCTTTTTAGCTTAACTATGCCTCTCACCAATATTCAAGGCATCATCCAACTATCTGACAGTTTTTGCCTTTGTTAGACTTTTCACTTTCCTTAAATATAACTTTCTTGATATATTCCCATTAACTCTTTTGGGACTGTTATTTGTATCTAACATAGCAAATCAATTTTGCAGAGAGATTTTGAACTCCGGTGATACATTTTCACGATCATGCTTGTACTCTATACCTGGCAGTCTAACTTCAACTTTTAGCTCAATTTTGCATACTAGTGTCTTGTAATCTTTACCACAGTTGCCTCCATGTTTTTTTTTTTTTTTTTTTTTTTTTACTAAGCATTTCCAGTACACAAATAAATTCAACACACAAATAAAATACCACTCAGGATCAAACCAGGCAACAGACGGTCCAAGCCCACAGTTAATCACAGATTGAGTCTATTCAGACCTTGCACCAGACTGTAATTCCATAAAAACTTATCCAAAATCAATGCAGGACTTAAACGTATATGGAAACGTCTGTTCAGACCAGGTAGATAACCTGCATAAGTGAAAACAGTGATTCCAGGCTCAAAGAACAAAGATTGAATATCCCTTTATTAAAACAAATTTGGTAAGCGCTTTTGCCATAGGGCTTTTTCAAACCATTACAAACAAATGTTAAAAACACTTATTATATAGCTCATTCAAAATTCCCTAATTGAACAATCTAATTGTCAATTAGCCATATAAAGAGATGCACGTACAAAATACCTAAAACTATAAACAGTTAAAAGCAAATACACTCTAAATAAATCAGTAAGTAAATACAAACTTTTAAAATGTTCTGCACCATTTATTTTACAGAGTTCTTTATGAATATTTCACTCATATTTCTGTACATACCACTGGGTAAAATCCATGTGTGCAGCTACAAAATTTTATCAGACATTCTCTTTCCTCATTTGTATTACCAACCCCATATTTTCACACCACTTGACCTTCTGTTTCCATCTGCATTCCAGTCACCTATTAACTTCATTCTCTTCTGCTTCTTTTGCAGAATACACCTGAATTAGTTATGTTAAAGGAGAACCGCTCCCACAGACCAAAAAAAAAATCATGTTTATTTCATCATGCCTAGAGGTTTCCTACATTTTACTACCACCTTTGGACTCCATATACTTTTTTTTAATGCAATTCCAGAGTCAGCCCACATGGGGTCCGGCATCTTGATTTTTAGTCTACCTCTAGGTATCCCAACAATGCAGTGTTTGGCTTTAAAATATTACAGCATAGCCCCTAAGCTCCTGCCAATGCATTGACTTTACATGTTTTCACATATAGCCTACTTTCTTTTAGTCACTCAGATTTAACTACCATTTTTTGCTTTTCAATGACTACTTAAAAGACAAAGAGAACAGTATTCTCAGTGCCTGCTGCTACTTTTTCTTTCCAAAGTTGCCAATTTTCATCCCTTTGTTATGCCTGAGTTGTAGTCCTTAAACTCACCTCTCCTCCCCTAAACACCCCCCTTCTTATCTGTCAAAGTGGCAAAGGTAATTTGAGCTGTTTGCTGTTGGAGGACACCCAATACAGTTTACTAGGCAAGTAAAGAACAGAAATGGATTGCTAGGCCTTTCTTCTGTAACTGAAACCTACAAACAATTCATAATCACTAATCTGCCTACTGCAGGTCTTTGCTATGTGAAAGGAAATCAGATAACCAGAAGTGAACACTTGGAGGTTAAGCATTTTATTTAATTATGTGCCTTGTACAGATTAAAATGTCTTCCTATCACTTGGCTAGTGCTGTTAAATGGTACATCAACAGCTATGTATATACATAAATGAACTGGCAACTTGAGAATTATTTTCTGATATGCTAATGCATGTAATTTTAACCTTTTTTCATTTTCTCTAAGGCTGAGTCCCTACTTTAAATGTTTGTGAACAACTTCAATTAAAACAGGAGGTTAAACAAGCTGAAAAGATGAAGAAGTGATGCTACTGGGATTTCCTGCACCTTTTTATTTCAATAATTAATTTATTTATTAAGTTAAAATCCCCCAATTTTTGTAGCCTCTGGCTATTCTCCTGTGGCGGTCCCATCCATCCAGCCTCAGATTCCCCAAACACTCCATTCCAGGGTCCCCAGAAATAACCTTCCAGCCAGTGGGTCTCCTAACTCTTCAATAATAGACTCATGGCATTCACTGTTAATCCCAGGGAGAAAAGATCATATGAGAAGCTGTGCGCATAGAATCAAAGTCATTATATGTGTGGTGGCCAGTCACAGTACTTTCTGTGGGAATGGCCAGTCCAATGATGTCAGGCTATCATTACTGACAAGTTTTCTCCTGAGAAGACTTGCAAGACATCTAATCTCCACATGAGGATGCCCAAGCATTGAGTTTCCCCACACACGGCCGCTGGCCATTAACCACTTCATCCTACCCCCTCCCCAAAAAAATCCAAGTCTATTCTCAAACCCAAGTATCTGTCAGTGCAGAGATGCTCTGCCTCTGCACTACATTGTTAACTTTCTTAGCTCCATTTTGGTCTGCTATCACCCAAAGAAGTGTCAGTTGGCTACACGACAATATAAACAGGGACACAGTGAAAGGAATATGGGTTCTGAATTCTCATCCTGCTCAAAGACCATCGGTCTGCTGCATAACAAGACGCACCTTCTCTTCAGTTCAGTCATGTACACATAAGTACAAGCTGAGAATTAAATTGTAAATAATGTGCCTTGTAAAAACATCAACATCTTCTAGATGTAAATAAGAAATCACTTCTGTTTAATAAGCTGGCAAACTCCAAGTAGCAAATTTAAGCACTTTAAAAGGTTCATAAAACTTATCAGTCTGGCCAAATGTCACTGAGCTCTAATGAATACTATCAATGGAAATGTCAAAGCACTTTCTGCCCAGCAAATGAACAAATACAGATACAAAAGGAAGGAACAAGATACCAAGTTAAACAGCAGAGGAAATGCTGAGTTTCTCTGATGCTTGCCAGCAGGGAACTTGCAACTTTTCTTTCTAGGTAGATTATATGCTAGCTCAAACAGCCATTTATATGCAGTTATGCAGTAAAATGCTTGAGCACTATCAACATAAGGCACTGCCAAAAACATATTACTTCAGAGACAACCCTCACACATTAGCTCTGAGATTACCTCTTGTAAGTAAAAACACACCCCCAAACCATCCACAACATGTTAATGACATTTATGATACCTTGTCTTCTCTATGTGTTTTTTTTTTTTGACTAATAGCAGCCTACTGACCTCTGGCTGCTCTCATCCTTACCCTTGTTATCCCCTCTGGGCATTAAGCAGTATCTCTGGGAAGGGTACCTTCTTTTTTCTAAGAGGGAATATGCTTCACTGATGTTTCTTTCAGAGGTAAAGGAGACAAATAAATCATAGCTATCACACTATAGGTATCTCCAAATGTTTTTTGTTACACCCTGTGTGACCCGTGAGCCTGACAAACATGCAGTCTTCTATAAAACATAGTGCTGGTGTTTTACACTAAACTGCACTCTTTCAAATCTTTTCCTAACAGGCTGAAGTAAGTTTGCCTCACTGTTAGACTATTTCTATTAGGTTTAGGGCTGAGGGGTAAGAAAATGCAAGGTCATTACCTCAGACACCCCTTCTCCACTTCTCTTTCAGAGAGCATGTACATGTTTAAGCAGCTTTACTAGTCCTTATATACAGGAGTGGCTCATCATAATCACACAATGTGTACAAGACATGGGTGCCAAGAACTTTATCTTGAGAGCAAAGAGAACACTCAATGGAGGTTAGGATTGGAGATCCAGTCATAAATCTTTGTACTGCATGTAATTTTATCTGCACTATGTACTTACTGGTTACAGAAAAAAAGCAGAATGGGGAAGTGGAAAAGATGTTGCCTTGCCAAGCACCCTCATATGAGCCCTTGCAAAAAAGCAATCCTGAACCCCCCCCTTAATTGTTGGACTACAGATACAGTTTTTAGTGTTCTGGAAATCTACAGCCAGCCAGATGACTGAGACACAAATGTTCTGTGTTGAGACATTTCTGAACAAATTGACTGAAGTAGAAACTGCCCTCACAGAGTGAACATGACTCAACACTGTACAGCACAGCAAAGCAAAGCAACAATACCATTAGCTAACAATATAGAAAGCCTACACAGTGACTTACCCATTTTTCCTGGAGAAAAATCCACAAATAACCAATACTTTAGCCAATATTTGGTCCTGTTCAAGATCATCACTAGTTTATTCTGGGGTTTAGGAAAAACAGTAAACCAATGATCTACTTAAAAAGATTTCAAATGTCACTTTATACATAAAAGAAGCCCCCCCCCCCACACTTTGCCACTACTGACCATCAGCTACCATCAGATTTTCTCATTCACCATGCCTCCCAGACGCACCTTAGACACCACTGGGCTCAACCAGACCCATAACACATCTGAGGCCAGTGCAGAGACCTAGAATTATGTCACAATATCATACTGCTGCTGTGAAGGGTACCCTAACCCCCTGGCAACCTACCGCAGCTTAACAAGTTCTACAAGGGCAGCCTTCAGGTAGTGCATACTTGCTTCCATGCAACTTCTAGTACTGCGGAACTCACCAGGCTCTTAAAACTGCTTGCTGCCTTGGCATGCAAGCTGACACAGTAGACGTGCACTTTAATACAGGAGAACAGTCCTACTAAAAACAGATTTGACAAACTTGAGGTAAAGGGGGTACTCCTGCTTCAATGGTCCCTGGTCTATCATCTTACACTACGTGAAAAATGTTGCTCATTTTCACCAGATCAGACTTCCTGTACTAGGTTTTCTGGCTTTTGTTGCAACACAAAGCACACCTTTAGAAAAATGGTGCTTAAGAATGAGAGAGTAAGCATACCAACAGTCTGACTCTCCACAACATCTACATGGCTAAGGGTAACAAACCTCAGAGGGAAGTGCTCTAACTTGCATGGTAGGAACCATGCTGCCAACTGTGCCATTATGGAAAATCAGTGTTGCCTTGGCATTTTGTATTACCAGGGTCATCTTGTAATTCTCTCTTTACACTCCTTCTGCAGCACCCTTGGAATTAGAGCAATATGCATACAGAATCCGGTTATTTTAGTGAAAAGAAAATACATATGCATTTCAGGCTTTGCTTAAGGGGCAGGAGTATTATGTTGTAACCACGAAGCTTGTGAGCTTGTCAGGGAGGCAATCTGATCTACATCCAGAATCCCCCACCTGTTCATGAAGGGGCAGAATCTCTCTCTCTGCTCTCACTCAGTTTATTGACAGGACTATCATCAAGCTATATGGAAAAATGTAGTGGGAATGCAATTCACTCTGAACTCCATGTCCACTCAAAGAGCCTGGTCTCAGGCTTGCATCACTAATCTGCACGGAGGGTAAAAAATTACCCTCCACCACATTTGCTTGTGGAATACATCCCTATGGTACTGTCTGCAATCAGACAGAGTACCCCCTGCTTCTAAAATGTTTTAAAGATCAGAATAGCTACATCAACTAGCAGCATTTACTTCATCTTGATTTGGAGCATTCCCCGAGTAGTCTACCTTCCTTGGACCTGCATGGCAATTGTGTACCTCCCCCAAGCAAATTCCAAGACATCAGTTTTCAGTGACTGGTTAAAGTGAATTCAAAGAAGCAGCAGTAGGACGTTGTCCACAGATCTCATGTTGACTTCCGGAAGCTTTTAGGAACCATCAGCTCTTCATGAGAAAATTCATTAAGGATACCATTAGGGTAAATGGAGCCACACATTACAGAGCTTTAAGTTCTTCAGTGACGATGAAGTTTTTCTTCCAGGACTGCAGTGGGATGGTCTCAAAAAACATGACTTTCTCCTTTGGCAAATACACCTTTCTTTCTGCCATGTTCATGGTCATCCCCAAAAAGAGAGTTTGTGTCTGGGGTATGGCTTGACTTTGAGAGACTGAAAGAAAATGTTAGTCTACTGAGGCAATCCCTTGGAAACTTCTAGTTTAGCTCAAAGCTTTGTTTCTGTTGTAGCTTAGAGAAGACACATCTCCAGATGCGGACAGATACACACTCCCTTGTCCTCAAGCAAGGCAATGTATAAAGGGCACCACACACTAAACACTACAGACACCACAGGGAACTCGAAGAAAGAAAGAAGATGTGGATTGCAAATGCAGGGATGCAGGTTTCCCACCTCGAAAATGAGGTACTGCCAGTGTTCTTCACAAGATGGGTGAAAAAAGCAAAAGGAGGTAGTACAAGGTAAGCATTCTGAAGCTTAGAAGTTTCTAAACTAAGCTGAGTTTTGAGAGATCCAAAACTGGTCTTCAAAGTAGAAACCTAACCCTACACCTCTGGTAACTTCTTCAATGCCACCTTGAGATAAAAGTTAGTCAAGGAAGGAACAATTCCATGTGTTCTGGAATGGAAGTCACTTTATAAAGACTAGGATGGATTTGAACTCTGTTCTGTATACATACAAAATCATACTCACAACCCAAGTAACTGATGTAAAACTTGCTCATCAGTCCTGGAAATTTCTTGCATCATTTGGATGGCTTAAGTCAGGATTGGGTGGAAGGTCCCATTGCCTACAATTTTAAATGTCTGTTGCCCCTTTCCCAGTATTTTTGTTACTTAAAACACCATGATCTTAATGCGCAACAAAATTTGGAAGATTTAGGATCTTTGCTTGGAAGTGTTTACATAGGTACTGTTATACCCCAAGTAGACTCCAAATAATTTGCCCTGGGTAGACAGCAAATGCTGGAGGTGTGATGGGGAAAAACAGGTAATTTGGAACATGTTTTCTGGGAGTATAATGAGTGGGCAGAATTTAAAGATTCTCTGCAGACTACTCCGTCAGAGATATTGGTGAGTAAACTGGTGTAACTAATGAAAAAAAAATGTTGAGCTATGATACACAACCGGAATTGCTTAGACATAGTTAAAGCCTTGCTGAGTCTAATTATGGTGGCTGCCAAAAAAGCAATTACTAGAAAATGGAAATCAGAGTCTAAACCAACTGTACTAGAAGTAGTGAATATAGTAACAGATAAACCAACTAGAATTGGAATCTTTAGAAAAAGGTAGGAGCAAATTATATAGAAAAAAAATGGGAATTGTGGGAGCAATACATGCAGAAGAGGAATGAGATTTAAAAGTAGGCAAGATGTGACTGTGCTATGTAATGACTGACTGACAATAACTGGATGGAGTATAAGTGATGTATAATGTTTGCAACTAAAATTATATCAATATGCTTAATTTTCATTTATATAAATGTATGATTGCCTATGTCATACGTAATAATTTAATAAATATGAGTCTTGTTAAAAAAAAAAAAAACACCATTGCCTTGACCAGTGGGCATGTAGAAAAGGACAGACTTGCTAGGGTTTTTTTGTGAATTCCAATTTTATATATATATATATATATATATATATATATATATATATATATATATATATATATATACATACATACATAAAAGAAAACTTGTTTCCTGTTTCTTCAAACTTTTTAAAAGCTCTCATGTCAGGCTCCCAAACAAGAATTCCTTGTCCAGGGAAGCATTAAGAAGCTTTCCTTCTTTGAACACCTTCCAGTATTCCTTTCATGCTGAAAATCCTACCTCTCATATCAACCTCCATGGTTTCACCCAAACCATCACCTCAACAACAAGAATTAATAAACCTAATAAAAAAGAGAGTATCTTAGATTGGATACTCATAAACAAAGTTAAACAAACTTAGAAAGTAGGAACCCTGCCAGATGATGTCAGAGTAGCATTATACTTTCACCAGGAATGATGTCATAATATGAACAAAAAATGATTGATTGAATTTAATAATTATGTCATTCCAGGGGTTTCCGTATTTATCAGCACAGTAGGACATGGTTAACAGACCACTTTGCTTTGCCAGGGATGAACTTTATCTGCCCCCCCCCCCCGGCTTTCAGATACCGGCTAAAACTTTGTCCACCCCCTAGAGCCTTTTTATAGGCAGTGCAAATAAAACCCAAAGGAACCTTAAGGTGTTACTGCTCAATGCTAGGTGCCTAAACAAACTCCACATCCTACAAGCTCTCCTCACTCTGGAGAATCTAGATGTCTTGTGCCATTACCAAGACTTGGTTTAAAGCCACAGAAAGTACTCCAGCAATGCAAAGCTTCAGTGTCTTCCTCACATGTAGAACATCAGCCACACAGACCGGGACTAAATGTGGAGGTGTCTCAAGTTACATTAGCAACAAGTATTTTTAGGTTGGTTAAACAATATTATTCCCTGGAGTACATCCAAGGGCAAATAGCTATAGATAAAGTCCCTTACCATATCCTAGCAAGCTGTAGGTCTCCATCTATGCCCAAAAAAATCCCATAGCTTGTACCTAGACCTACTGGAGACACTCACCATCCAACCAGTACACTGCACCCCCCCCCCTTCACGTCCTCATTGGTGAAGTCAGCTGAAATAGCTGTCTCCTTTGAAAAAAAAATCAATTTGAAAAAAACAGTAAAACCTGTAACAGTTAGGAACTATTATAAACAAGTTACATTATTTTAAGGGTCAGTTTATCAAAATTCAGTGCCCCTCCGAACCCCGAGTTCACAGCAACATATGTGGAAATGATCGTATAAACTCTGTACAGGCATGTAAATGGTTGCATAGAGGTTGCTCTACCTACCAGAAGTAAGCCGAAAACAAACCCTAAAAACAAACCACACTAGTGAAATCATAGACTAACAGGAGGTATATATAACAAAAGAAAAAAAAGTCATGGCCAAAATCAGAAAGAGCAACTCTCACAATGACAAGAATTCACTAATTAAACTAAATAGGAAAGTAAGAGGACTAATTAAATCCAACAAGGTCAGTTATGAGGTCATGATAGCCTCTTAGGCTAAAGATAACCACAAGGCCTTCTACAGCTATGTCCAAAACCTTAAAGGTAACACATAGCAGTGTGCTGAACTGGTGGTAAATGTTACCATCTTCACCTAGCAGAGTGACATAGTGAATCTGCTGGCTGACAAATTCAGCTTACACTTCACTCCCTACTCCCCCCACCACCACCAGTGAAATCCCTACTAGCATACTTTCCCCAAGTATTAGTTGGGAGCAGGTCATGGTGACACTTGCCGAGGCTTAAAACACAGCCTCAGTGGCCCAGACTGTATCCCAGTTTGCTTTTTAAATATCTTAAAACATTTCCTATCAGGACCACTTGAGTCACTTTTCAATTATATCCTCAAAATAAGCTATGTACTGCATGGATCGAGGACTGCAACTTTTATCACTCTTCACAAGAGTGGACCATCAACTGAACCCAGAAACAAACTAAAGACCCATTAGCCTGACTCATCTAATGTACAAAGTTTGAAATGAATTATCGTAGAAATGATCAACAAAGGCATTGGCAACCACCAGACACTGGACAGATCGCAGTTTGGTTTTATCAAAGGAAGGTCAGGTCTTCTTAACCGGGTAGACTTCTTTGAGAGGGTCGCCAAGGCAATGGACGAGGGGAAAGTGGTGCATTCCACCTACTTAGACTTGGCTAAGGAGGTCAGTACAATATCTCAGTCATGTATTGTTGACAAACTCGGAGAACTAGGTATAAATCCCTGCATAACTCTCTGGATTGCCAGCTGGCTCACCGATAGGACCCAAGAAGTCAAGATTGGTGAGTCCACCTCCACAAAGAGACCGGTCACCAGGAGAGTACCTCATAGCGCAGTGTTGAGCCTGCTCCTGTTTGACTTCCACTTCTCGGGGGTCAAGGCTAATGTCAAAGACCTCTGGCTCACTAAGTTTGCAGATGACTGCATATTGGGAACTGTCATAGATTCCCCCCACAATACTAACGTTCTGCAAGAGAATCTAACACAGACAGATGACTGGTGCCAAATCCACAAATTAAATCTCAATGCCAAGAAGTACATTATAGTGCATTTTAGGAAAATGTCTACCAAGGATAATTACGCCATCAGTAAGACACCCCTAAGAGTTGACCCGGTAGTTAGGGAACATATGTAGGCAATAATCTGTTGTTTGATCAAAGTGTAATCGTAGTAGTAAGAAAATCTTTCTGTGTCACCCAACTTATACGTATGGGTATGGCACCCAAGTCCAAAGAAGTTGCAGTAACACTTGGTCCTTATCAGACCCATCACTGAGTACATTGCCCCCTTCAGCTTGTATCTGACGAGGCACATGCAGTTGGAACACCCACAGAAGTTCCTCACTAAGGGAATCCAGGGCATTAACAAATTGTCCTATACAGCCTTAAAGTCATATCTCTTCGTTCAGTTTCCTACATGTTAATGTGAGGCGATCTATACCGGACATGTAAGGCATTCTCAGATCTAGTCCTGATGGACATTTTGCACATCCACAATACGAACAGCACCAGAAACGCTAGTTCTAAGGATTTAAACTTTGCTTGCAACATAAGTAGAACATGCTGGTGAGACAGATGTGTCTCAAAGGATCCTCGTACTTTGGAATAAGCTTCCTACCCCTGTAAAGCAAAGTCAGTCCCTAACCCTATTCAAACACAACCTTGACTGATGGATGGAAAATTGAAAATTCACCCCTGGTCTGAACCCCATGCCTCTGATAGAGGCCAGTGACAAATATTCCCTGACTAACATACTTTCCACATTAAAGTTTTAGCAACCTCCTAACTAATATACCCCTTCACACAGATGCAATGTTACATGGGAGTACAGCTGTGTTGGGATGCATCAATAGGCTTTTAAAGGCCCTGGTGGTCATTAGCTTAGTGTATACCTATGAAGTTATGAACCTGTAAGAAGCAACATGTAATTTGGAGAATTTTGGTAAAAGATGCATCCAAGGCTTTCATTTTTTTCGTTAAGAATTTAAGTGCAGCTTGACAGTGAAGTCCGTGCTCTCTCATTTCAAGAAGTTTTAGTGGTGGTATCTTTCTAGTAAAAAAAATCACATATCTGTAGAAATATTTTTTTATGTCTGATGTAGAGAAAAATCAATATTTGTATATTCTGATCGTGAGTGCATTCCTTACTTTGGACAGAAATTCTATACCCACCAGTAATGGATGTTGCTGTTTTGTGACATGTCAGGTTGTCATTGTCAGGTGTGTGTAAAATCCTGCATTTATTAGCTTTGTGTAAAATTACATAACATTATCGTCCTTTTGAGTAAAAAACTTTTTGGGAGTTACATTTGGTCACTCAAGTGACATTCTGTACTTAAGTATTTTAAATGTAGCTTACTTTAGAGACTGACCCCACTTCATTGCCATGGTCAGTATAGAATGTTGTGATACTGGCATCTTTTCAGTGATGGAAGAGTTCTGTCTCAAAGGAAAGGTAATCTGATTTTTACTTTTGATATAATTACAACTATGTGCAAATATATTCCAGATGGATAGTGCATTCCTCATTGTGAACAGAGTCATGTACCTACCCTGGTGAAAAAACGAGTATAAAGCAACATGTCAGACACTCCGTCAAATGTATGTAAAAACATTTCTTTGGTAGGTTAATATAAAAGACTGTATGTCAGTCCCTCTTTGAGAGATCTTAGTGAAACTTTTGTGGAATTATACCTGGATGCTGTGGTGTAAACTGCATAAAAAGCCCACATTTTTCCTTAAAAATGTTAAGTGCATCTCAATGCTGAAATTAGTCATCACATGGTTAGTACAGTGGGTTTTGGTGGGTACATATTTCCATTTAACAAAATTCCCTTTTTTTACTCAAAGAATATGTATGATTTTCACTTTGATGTAATGTCAGCTCCATGTGAATACACTTCTACACATGTATTGCATTCTAACCCTGAGCAGAAGTTGTATATCCACTTCTTAAAGAAACAAAATTAAATGCAGAATGGCTACAAAAGGTTATTGGTGGTGTACAGCAATACAAGGTTGTAGCTTTGAAACATTTTGATGTTTTCTAGTTTGAAGTACAAACAAAAAAATGGGCAAGTCATTGGGGTATTCAGTTGTGAATAGTATTTAGATTGCACTTTTTCAGGTATAGAGATAGTAGGAGTATGTTGGATTTATCAGTGCCAGTTTTTTTCTGTTTATTTATAATGCTTGAAAGTTTCACTTTCAAGGAAAATGTTTTTCATTTGTATGTTGTAAAAGCAGAATATATTTATAATTTTAAGTGTTACTCATTTCATGAAATGGGAAAAGTGCTTGCTTGTTATGAAACAAATCTGAAGGCAATATGAGCATTATAAAGTTATAAGAATCATCATCATCTTCTTTCAGCTTTTCCCGTTAGGGGTCGCCACAGCAGATCACCTGTTTCCATTTCTTCCTGCCCTCTGCATCTTGCTCTGTCACACCAACCACCTGCATGTCCTCTCTCACCACATCCATAAACCTTATCTTAGGCCTTCCTCTTTTCCTCTTACCTGGTAGCTTCATCCTTAGCATCTTTTTCCCAATATACTCAGCATCCCTCCTCAGCACATGTCCAAACCAACTTAATCGTGCCTCTCTGGCTTTGTCTCCAAACCTTCCAACCTGGGCTGACCCTCTAATATACTTATTCCTAATCCTGTCTACCCTCGTCACACCCAGTGCAAATCTTAACATCTTTAATTCTGCCACATCCAGCTCAAACTCCTGCCTTTTTGTCAATGCCACCGTCTCCAACCCATATAACCTAGGTGGTCTCACTACCTTCTTGTAGACCTTCCCTTTCACTCTTACAGGTACTCGTCTGTCACAAATCACTCCTGACACTCTTCTCCACCCACTCCATCCTGCCTGTACTCTCTTTTCACCTCTCTTCCACACTCACCATTACTCTGAACTATTGACCCCAAGTATTTAAACTCATCCACCTTCGCCACCTCTACTCCTTGCATCCTCACCATTCCTCTATCCTCCCTCTCATTCACACACATATATTCTGTCTTATTCCTGCTGACCTTCATTCCTCTTCTCTCTAGAGCATATCTCCATCTCTCCAGGGTCTCCTCCACCTGTTCCCTACTCTCACTACAGATCACAATGTCATCTGCAAACATCATAGTCCACGGGGACTCCTGTCTGATCTCGTCTGTCAACCTGTCCATCACCATTGCAAATAAGAAAGGGCTCAGAGCTGATCCTTGATGTAACCCCACCTCCACCTTAAATGCATCCGTCACTCCCACCGCAGACCTCACCACTGTCACACTACCCTCGTACATATCCTGTACCACTCTTACATACATCTCTGACACTCCTGACTTCCTCATACAGTACCACAACTCCTCTCTAGGCACCCTGTCATATGCTTTCTCTAAGTCTACAAAAACGCAATGCAACTCCTTCTGACATTCTCTGTACTTTTCCATCAACACTCTCAGAGCAAACATCACATCTGTAGTGCTCTTTCCTGGCATGAAACCATACTGCTGATCACTAATCATCATGTCCCTTCTTAACCTTGCTTCCACTACTCTTTCCCACAACTTCATGCTGTGACTGATCAGTTTAATCCCTCTGTAGTTGCTACAGCTCTGCACATCACCCTTATTCTTAAAAATTGGTACCAACACACTTTTTCTCCATTCCTCAGGCATCCTCTCACTGTCCAAGATTTCATTAAACAATCTGGTTAAAAATTCCACTGCCATTTCACCTAAACACCTCCAAGCTTCCACAGGTATGTCATTTGGGCCAACAGCCTTTCCCATTCTTCACTCTCTTCATAGCTATCCTTACTTCCTCCTTGCTAATCCATTGTACTTCATGATTCACTATCCCTACATCATCCAACCTTCTCTCCCTCTCATTCTCTTCATTCATCAACCCCTCAAAGTACTCTTTCCATCTCCTCAACACACTCTCCTCGCTTGTGAGTATGTTTCCCTCATTATTTATCACCTTTACCTGCTGCACATCTTTCCTAGCTCGGTCCCTCTAAGAATAAAGTAAAAATTTACAAAATATGGGTTGCATATCTGGTTTGCATCATAAATGACCAGAAATGCTATTGTTGGATTCTTTTGCGTAGAGGCTGCTGTAGAATTTTCACCTTTTGAGGGGGTGCACCTACTGTGAATGGGAAGAAGTGGCACAAAGTGTCCACAAGTAAAAGTTGTGATTATTATTCTTGTGTACATATTCCCAACCCAAAACATAAATGCACTAATACTTCTTCTGACAGTCTTTGTCAGCAATTTAACTTTAACTTAAGTGGTGGTCAGTCACATTCATAAACAGACTCATTATTATTCCCCAGTAGAAACCAGTGAAAGAAAATCTGGCCCCAGTAATTGTATTTCACCTTCTTTCATGTGTACAGGCACTGATCCTCACTAGCTAGTTCAAATATCAGTTGCTTTCATTCACAGCCTCCTTACTCAGCAAAATACCATTTTCTGGTTAGGTGCACCTTTGATTTGTGATGGGTCAAGTGAAGGAAATTCTTGCCACAGTAAGGTATTCTTGTTTCACACACACACACACACACACACACACACACACGCACACTTACATGAGGGAGTGCCACTGACATGCCATTTTGATATATAGTTGCTTTCACACACAGACTACGTCCCCTCTCCCAAACCAAACACCTTCTAACTTTGTATACCTCTGGTGTTGGACTGTGGAAAAGTGAAAGACATTATAACCACATTAACGTATTAAATCTTAATTCACAAATGCACATCACCACAAAGACTTGCACATACATGTGTGCACACACACTACCCCTGATAAGTCAGATTAACGGTCAGTTACTTCCACACACCAGCATTGCTTCCTTGCCTTTCTGTGACCACCCTCTGGTTGAATATACCTTTCACATTTGAAAGTGATCAAGTGGAAGAAAGTCAGGCCTCAGTAATATTGTTTGTTGTTTATATACATTTTCACACACACACACACACACACACACACACACACACACACACACACACACACACACAGTCTCTCTCTCACTCACTCACTCACTCACTCACTCACTGTCTCTCTCTTTGACAACCCCAAGACGGATTAACAGTCATTTGCTTTCACACTCAGGCTGCGCCACTCCCTCAAAAAACATGCATTTTTTGTGATCAAGTGAAACAAATTATGGACCCAGTCATTTATTTGTTAGTTTTACAGTAAGATGCGCACACACACGCGCGTGCACACACACAAGTCAATATAGGTAGACACTGATACTATTCTTTATTGAACTTAAAGCATTAGTTATCTCATTATTTGCTTTCTTTTATGGAAGCTTGAGGTTAAGACATTATATAAAGTTGCTTACTGTAATAAATTCAGTACTTTATTCATATTCTCAGAAGTTTGTAAAAGTTCCATTGTATTACTTATAGGAGCAGTCATAATTAACATAATTTGAAAAAAATGTCCAGTTAAGATGATACATCAAGAAGAAACCTAGCCAATTTACTTGAATCTAGCACAAATTAAGCTGTAAACATAAAAAATGCATATTTATATTGCATTTACTGTGGCCATGTCATTACTTTTGTAAGAGACACTTTTGAAAGTTTCTCAGAAGGTTGTGACAAGCTTCAATGTAAAGAAACAATGGCTGCAAGGCATATGAGATGCAATCCAGGTCTTGTCTGATGTGATGTACAGTTATGAGCATTATTCATTAACAGAGCTGAGCACATTGCGATGAGTGATCACTCATTATTGGTGGTGAAACGTACATGATGCTGACCATGCTTGGTACACTGTACATTCCTTCAGAACATCAAGCATTTACTCTGATGTGGACTGCTTTCCTGATGTAATGGAATGTATGACATAACAGGCTGTGTGCCCTGCATAGCTCAGAAGATTGAAATCTGTGTTTTTACGTTGAGGAATGCTTAATATGTGAAAAGTACAGTAGTGGGAGTGAGTTCTGTAACAGCAGGAGACTGGAGGAGAGATATACACATGTAAATGTGGATTGAGGATGTTTGGAACTGCAAAAGGGTTACAAAAAAGTGAGGAAGAGACTAAAACACACATGCTGTGCTGCTTTTGTTTGTGTGTATGCATTTGTGTATGTGATCTGGGATGTCATATTTGAATCTGCTTGTATGCAGACATCTTTTAGCAGAATACTTGGATGCCCATTGGCTGCAGGAGGAACAAAGCAATTGGTAATGTTGGTCTGGCCTGAATTGATGCTTTGTGTGTACCTGGGAAGACACTGTTTTATGAGATTTTAGAGGCTTCTGAATAATAAATGAACAACTGGGCATGTTTACTGGCTAGATAAGGTGCTGCACACACCAAGGAATAGTTCTGGTGACAATGATAGCCTTCAGTTCATAATACCTTTGTACACAGCTGATAGTTTGTGTGACTTGATCATACTTTATCTGCTAGACATTTGCAGCAGCCATATTGCATCTTGTTACAAAAGTGTATTGAGTATGCTGCTGTGCATTACATAATGCATGTGGCTGAACCAGCACATAACCATACTGATTGTGATGTGTGGGATATGGAGTAGCAAAAACAGTGGAGCAGTTTCAGCCTACAGTAGCAAACAGAGTCAATGCGGTAAAGGTGTTCTTTATTATGGGGCAAACATATCACAGTTGGACAGTGGGAGAGTACACTGTCAGAAATACTTGGATGCCCATTGGCTGCAGGAGGAACAAAGCAATTGGTAATGTTGGTCTGGCCTGAATTGATGCTTTGTGTGTACCTGGGAAGACACTGTTTTATGAGCACTCCTAAAATTGTCTAAGACCAGCTTCGAGAGAAAAATTGCACAGGACACTAAGGATAATCACAAGGCTTTCTTTAGTTATGTTAGGAACCTGGGTGGTAATTCCCAGATATGCTCAGAATTAGTCCAAAATGACAAAAAATACACTGAACCCACAGACATTGCCAACATCCTAGCTGACAGGTTCAGCGCAAACTTCTCCCCACCAAAAAGGGCAAATATCTATCCCAGCAGAGTGCTGCCCCTGACATCTCAGATGCTCAGGTAAGAGCCGCCCTCTCCAAAGCAAAAACACAGCATCAATGGGACCAGACGGTGTCCCGGGCTGCGTCCTACATGAACTCCAAGAAGAGCTAAACCCAAACATAAAACTACTGTTCAGTCTCAGCCTTACTACAGGATATGTGCCCAAAGAGTGGCGTACAGCAACAGTGGTCCCTCTCCATAAAGGTGGTGCCTCAACGGATCCTGGAAACTATCGCCCCATAAGCCTGACTAGCTTGGTCTGCAAAGCTATGGAAAGGATCATCATAGACCTCATAAATAAAGATATTGGGGAACTACAGACACTGGATCCTACCCAGTTCGGCTTTAAGGGCAGATCCTGCCTCTTAAACCTGGTTGATTTCTTTGAAACAGTCACCAAGGCCATTGACGAGGGGAAGGTGGTCCACACAGCCTACCTGGACCTCGCAAAAGCCTTTGATACAATACCCCACTCGGGCATTATAGACAAGCTCACCAGCTTAAATATAAACCCCTATGTCACTAGATGGATTGCAAACTGGCTCAAGGACAGAACCCACATGGTTAGAATTGCTGGAGCCATGTCAGACTCCAAACCAGTTACAAGTGGTGTCCCACAAGGATCAGTCCTGGGACCTCTCTTGTTCGGTATATATTTCTCGGAGGTACAGGCCAACACGGAAGGACTGTGGCTGACCAAGTTCGCAGATGACTGCAAACTGGGTGCCATAATCGACTCTCCAGCTGACACAAGCATCCTCCAAAAGGGCCTCATAGAAACAGACAACTGGTGCCAGAGCCATGGCCTCAAGCTAAATGCCAAAAAATGTATAGTCATCCCCTTTGGCAAAAACAAAGTGCCCACAAATTACCACATAGGTGGTAATCCATTAAGTACAGAGGAAGTAATTAGGGACCTGGGGACCCAAGTTGATAGCAATCTCTCATTTGACAACCACGTGGCCAAAGTGGTTAGAAAAACATTTAATATAGCCCACCTAATCATGAAGGGATTCACATCTAGATCAGGGGAGGTCATCGTGCCTCTTTACTCATCCCTCATCAGGTCCATAATTGAGTACAATGCCCCTTTTGGGATGTACCTTACCAGATACCTGCAGCAACTGGAAAGACCCAAAAGTACCTCACCAAGAGGATCAAAGGGCTCAAACAGATGCCATATGCTGCCTGGTTAAAGAAACTCCAGCTTTACTCAGTGGCATACCGCCTGTTCAGAGGCGATCTGTGCCTGACGTCTAAAGCCATGTCCAACCCGGAATTAATGGACATGCTGCACCTCAGAAAATCCAAATCCCATCGAGCTACGCGCTTGAGAGACTTGAATCTCAGCACTGAAATAACTAGGACATGCTGGAGGGACAGATTCATAACCCAGAGGCTCCCTTCACTCTGGAATAAAATCCCAGTCCAGGTTAGGCAGAGTCCCTCATTGACTCTCTTCAAGAGGAATCTTGATGAGTGGATGGGAGATCGTAGGTTTACCCCGGGTATCACTTCTGTGTCACTGTTAGACAGAGGCACAGTATACTAACCTCGAAAAAGGGCATAGCAAAATAAATTTAAAATGGGTGGCGAAAGCCAAACACATTCTGGCTAGGCTTATAAATGCCCTAGGGCAGATAGCCTAGTATGAACCTATGAACCTATGAACCTATCACTCTTTGACCTATATTACAAGAGAAAAGAAAGATTTTCCTAACCTCCCCACCATTAGAATAATACGCTCTACCAAACATTTTAACATAGACTTATTTCAAACTGAACTCAGAGAATGCAACTGGAACCCCTTAAAATCCCTTCCTCTTGAAAATGCAGTAATATACCTTTCTTATCCATTCTTGACAAACATGCTCCCAAACGTACCATCAGAATGAAGTCCAACATAGCCCCATGGCTCTCTAATGAAACTAAAAATCTAATTCTACTTAGAAACAAAGTCTGGGCCAAATGGAGATGCCATAGAAACAGCTCTGATCTTCTTCATTTCCACCAGCTTAGAAATACTACTAAAAAGCAATCATTACTGACAAAAAAACTACTACTGTAAACTTCAACAAACTCATCAAAATAATCCAAAAAAGTTCTGGTCTTGTATCAATAGACTGCTTTCCCCAGGTAACTCTAAAACTCCCACCCCTCTTGATGCTGATCCAGATACCCCCCCACCTAATTGCAAATACCTTCAACTCTTTCTTCACTGACACTATACAATCTCTAGCTAGACAACTAAACACTAATAACTCCAACCTTCCAATCAACCTAGCACACTCCTCCCATAACTTTAAACTACAACCCATCTCTACCTCTCTCATTTATAGACTTATTCATAAACTGAAGCCTTGTACCCCATCTGCTTACAAGCTTCCCTCTCTATCTCCAAAAAGCAGCCAAGGTAATCGCATACCCTACATCTATACTTATAAATAGGACAATCCAAGAAGGAACCATCCCAGACATCTGGAAAGTCTCCCACATTATCCCTTTACATAAAGGTGGGAACTCTATCGATTACTCTAACTATAGACCAATTGCTCTCCTATCACCCTTAGCAAAAATTATCGAGAAATGCATTCACCAACAACTTTTACAGTATCTCTCTCTTCACAACATAATAGCAAGCTGTCAGCATGGCTTTAGGCCTTATCATAGTACTACCACCGCCCTCCTATCCTTTACAGACACTATCAATAGAAACCGCAACAACAACCTTCTCTCTTCTGCTCTCTTCATCGACCTCTCTAAAGCTTTCGACATGGTTAACCATTCCATCCTAATTAACATTCTTGAATCTCTCTCCTTTGATAACCTAGCCATTAATTGGTTCAGATCTTACCTCAGCAATAGGCAACAGGCAGTTCTCTGGGAAAATCAAATTTCTTCCTTGTTACCTGTCACCATCGGTGTCCCTCAGGGCTCCATTCTTGGACCACTTCTTTTCTCTTTATTCATTAATGATCTCCATTTAGCAATTCCTCAAGCAACCTGCATTCAATATGCAGATGACTCCACTCTTATTCAGCTACCTCTCCAACTGAACTTTCTTCCCTTACTCAAAACATCTTCAACACAGTAGAAACGTGGTTTACCAGACGCTATCTCCCACTTAATGCCAAAAAAACTAAACTCCTTCTCTTTACTCCCACTACTAGGTGCTCCCCCTTAGACTTCACAATCTCTTCAAATAATGCCACTGTCATCTCACCTGACTCTACTACCAAACTATTAGGAATAACCACTGACAATCTCTCTTTTGATCAACATACTAACACCACCATTAAAATAGTCAACAGAAAAATAGGATCCTTATATAGAATTAAGTCTTTCTTAACCACATCAGCTAGAGCCAAGATCGCTCATTCCCATCTAATCTCAACTCTTCTGTATGCCTCACCTGTTTTTACTAACCTTAAGAAAACTAACCTTAACAAACTTGCAACTTGCTACAATAATATTGCCCGATTCGCTACTGGAAATCCCTTTAGAACTCACCACTGTTCTAACCTGAAACAACTAGACTGGCTGGAATTTCAAAACCATCTGTTAATCCTCCAACTCACAATTGCCCACAAAATACTGTACCAATCCCTATACTCTCAAAACTTTTAATCCCATATAATAATCTCAACTCCCTTCGCTCTTCTAGTAAACTCATTGCCAGCTTAACAAAGTCTAATAACACAGCTGATGACTCTCTATTTACTAATACAGCAGGAAGGAGCTGGAATCTGCTACCTAGTGATATAACACTAACTACATCATTGCCACTCTTCAAACAAAAACTCAAAAATTACCTCCAAAGTCACTGGCTATGTCCTTGTAGTAAACCTGACTAATCAACACCTATACCCTGTTCTTCTCCTCTTCTACCTTCTTCCTAACATTTAATAATCAGTCGTGTAACTAAGACGATCACTAAACCAATTTTTATTCAATGTATTGCTTAAATCCCTCAAGTCTGATGTAAATTATTGTACTTATCTCTTACTAGAGTGCATCTATTCACCTCTATAAGAAAGATTGTGTTCTATGTTAACTTTCTGAAGTGTCCTTGATCTCTGAAATGTTACACTGTATCATATGGTTTTTAATCCTTTTTTACCATGTAATGATATATTTTTATTTGTATACGTTTTTGTTTTTGTTTGTATTTGTGTGGAGCTTTTCTCCCCGGGCCTCTACTGAAAATGGATATATATCCAGCTAGACTAGCCCGGTCAACAAATGTAAAATAAATAAAATAAATAAAAAATAAATAAACAGTAATGGCTGGATCCTCTGCCAAGTGCATTTAACTGACTCCACGGTGACCATCACTGGATGCTGCAGTTACGGCACATGTAGGCACATTTAATCTGCTTCTCCACTTTCCCAGTCAATTGAAAGAGCCTCAAAATACATAAAGAATTGAAACAAAACTTAGGGACCTTATCACATGAAGGTCAACTAGGAATCTGAGGAGATGACCTATTTCAGCAATTTTATGAAAATCTATATAGAGTGGAGGAGTGGAGAAAAGTACAGTTTTGTACCTACCATAAATGTAGATGTTCGAGGATCCACATTGCTGCAGTCCTTACTATTGGGTAGTCCGCTGTCCAGTCGGCCCGAATACCAGAGTATATGGCTGACGTCGGTCAGGGCGCATTAGACTGACGTCAGTACGTCAGGGTACTAATGCGCATGACCGACGTCATATCCTCAGTCTTTTCTTGCCCCAGATGTCAGAAGACCCTAAAAAGACAAGGCTCAAAATACCTGCACCAAAAATATGTACATTATATACAAAAATATATACAAAAATATCAGCAGATAACCTCACCTACACAACCACCCCTAAACACAGAGGGGAAGGAGGGAGGGTAAATTGGACTGCAGCAATGTGGATCCTCGAACATCTACATTTATGGTAGGTACAAAACTGTACTATGTTCTTCGTTCCACATTGCTGCAGTCCTTACTATTGGGTAGAATCCCAAAGCAGAGGTAAGGGAGGCTGGCAAATCATAAAGAAGCAGGAGCTGACAACATGCCTTGCAAAATAGCTGTGGCAAAACCAGCCCTAGACTTAGAGTAGAGAGGAAGGTGATAATGCTTAGAGAAACTATGCACTGAACTCCAAGTAGCTGCCTCCAAAATATCCTTAGTTGCCACCCCCCTTAGAAATGCTGTTGAAGTGGCAGTAGCCCTAGTGGAATGAGGCCTAATCCCAGCTGGAATCTCCTTGCCATGATGGGAATAACAAAATGCAATGCAAAACCCAATCCACCTAGAAATAGTCTGTTTTGACACAGGCTTGCCCTGTGAACTCAAAGCAAAAGAAACAAACAACTGCTGAGACTGCCTAAAATCCTTAGTCCTGCTTAAATAATAACGCAATTGCCTGTGTACATCTAAAGTGTGCAAAATCTTTTCCCCTTTATTTTGGGGGTCTGCATAAAAAGTAGGCAAATGAATAGTTTGGTTTAAAGCCACACTAGAAACCACCTTAGGCATAAAGGAAGGATTAGTGCGTAATGATACCCTATCCTTATGGAAAATCAAAAGGGCTCTACTGCCATAAGGGCCTGCAACTCAGACACCCTTCTTGCAGAAGTAATAGCCAACAGAAAAGCAGTCTTCCATGACAAGTATTTCAATTCAGCAGTAGCCGCAGGCTCAAAAGGTTGTAGAGTAAGTTTTTCCAACACAAAATTGAGATCCCAAGCAGGAGTAGGAGCTCTACGTGGGGTCTTATATTCTTTGCCCCTCTAAGAAACTGCTTGAACAAAGGATGCGAAAACAATGGTGGGTCACAATCATAGTGAGCTGAAATTGCTGCAGCATGAATCTTAATGGAAGAGAAGGACAAACCTTTGTCCAATAACTCAGTAAGATATTGAAGAGCCACACTCAAATTAGGCTCAGAAATCTCCAAATTCCTTGCTGCACTCCAAAATAAAAATCTCTTCCATTTTTCTGCATACACTTTCCTTGTACTAGGTCTTCTAGCTTCCATAATCACATTTAAAACTTGTTGAGGAAGTTGAGACCGGCTGTCTTTCAAAACAGAATATGCCATGCTGTTAGATGAAGAGAGCGAAGCTTGACATTGAGCAGGTGGCCTTCTCTCTGAGACAACAGGTGCGGAATCAAGGGTAAAGGCCATGGAGGCTTCTTTACTAGACTCCTCAGTAATGGGTACCAGTGCTGCCGAGGCCAATCTGGAGCTATTAAAATCATCCTTGGCTTGTCTTGTCTGACTTTTAGAAGCACCTTTGGAAGAAGAGGCAGAGGTGGAAAGCATACACATGAAGATTTTTCCAACTGAAAGAAAGAGCATCCACTTTCCAAGCTGTGTGATGTAACCTCTTTGTGCAAAACTTTGGCAGCTGGTGGTTTAGTGGAGAAGCGAACAGATCTATGTCTGGAGTTCCCCAGGACACTGTCAACCTTTGAAATACATGAAGATCCAGTTTCCACTCGTGGGGATCCATGATTTGTCTGCTTAACACATCTGCTAAGGAGTTCTGTGCTCCAGGCAGAAACCTTGCCTGAAGAGTTAGTTGCAAGCTGAGCGCAGTCTCCCATAAAATCATTGCTTGCCTGCACAATGGGTAAGAATGTGTTCCCTTGTTTGTTGATGTACCACATGACAGTTGTGTTGTCTGTTAGAATCAACACCTGCCCTGGAAGAAGTAACTCCTTGAAAGCCATTAATGCAAACTGGACTGCTAACATCTCCTTCATGTTGATATGTAGATGCTGTAGTCTGGCAGGCCACTTGTCTTGTATCCACTTTCCATTTAGATGAGCTCCCCAAGCAATGTCCGAGGCATCTGTCGTTAAAATCTGACTCGCCTCTGGCCGGGTCACAGAGAGTCCCTTGTTTAGGTGACATTCCTGAGCCCACCACAAAAATTCTTTTTGAAGGCAAGGTATTATTTGAATGACAGTGTCCAAATCCTGGCAGTGCTGTGTCCATACATTTTGAGATACCATTGTAGCTTCCTCATATGCAGTTTGGCATTGGGAAGCACCAGAATACAAGATGCCATGAACCCTAATGCTTGAAGGACTGTCCTTGCAGTCAGCACGGACTGATGAGATAGTTGATGGAAGTAAAGTGATAGACTCTTTTGTTTGTCCGGGGTTAAAAGGCCATCTGGGCTGCTGTATTCAGTCTCACACCCAGAAAGCACATGTCTTGAGAGGGTACTAGACTGGACTTTATTTCGTTCACAGAATACCCTAGGCATCTTAGCACTGCTATAACATATTCCAGATGCTGTAGAAGGTCTTCCGTTTCTTGAGCCAGAATCAGGCAGTCGTCCAAGTAAGGATAGATTTGAATTCCTTGTAGCCTGAAGTAAGCTATCACTGGAGCCAGAACCTTTGTGAATACTCTGGGCAGTAGATAAGCCAAAGGGCAATGCAGAGAACTGATAATGAGAATTTCCAGCTCGAAACCGCAGATACTTCCTGCAACTTAGCCTTATAGGCACATGAAGGTAAGCTTCCTTGAGATCTAAAGTTACCATCCAGTGATCTTTGCCCAGCAGAGGTAAAAGCTGTTGTAACGTCAACATCTTGAACTTGGGAATGTCCAGATAAGTGTTGAGGAGAGATAAATCCAAAATTGGTCTCCACGTGTTCCCCTTCTTTGGTACTAGGAACAGGCGAGAATAAAATCCTAGGCCCCTTTCTGATACAGGGACTGGCTGAATGGCCCCATCTGGAGTAACTGAGAAATTTGCTTGTGAGCCTCTTTTCTTTGTGGAGGAGGAGCGTCTGGCATGCCTTTGAAAGGGGGCAATGTATGGAAATAAAACCTGTAACCGTGGTGAATGATATCCAACACCCATCTGTCTTGAGTAATTAAATCCCAATTGTCTTTGAAAAGAGACAGTCTTCCTCCCAAAGGAGCTGCCAGACGAGAATCTACCGGCAGCTGGAAAGGCAGGTCATTGGGTCTGTTTACGAAAGGACTGACCCCTGCCCTCACCAGAAGTCTGAGCAGGTGAACTCCCTGTTCTAGGCCTAAAAGAACCTTGAGCTCTGCCCCTACCACGTCTAGACCTACCCCTAGACTGGGAATCATAAGCAGGATATGTCCACCCCTTAGCAGGCCAATTTCTACTAAACTTCGGTGGCTGCACCTGCAAAAAATCTTTAACAGTTTGCATAGACTTAGCTTTGTCCTCCATTTACTTTAAAACTGCTTCCACAGGCGAACCAAACAACACATCAGACTGTAAAGGAGCATCCAAAATCCTTGTCTTAACATGCTCAGCTAAATTCTGATCCCTCAACCAGGCATGCCTGCGAAGAACAGAACTAGTGGCAGCCACCCTCGAGGAGGCCTGTACAGCATCAAAACCACATTGCAAAGAATGCTTACCCACTTGTTCAGACACATGAACTAAATCCAACAACTCTTTACACTCAATACCTTCCGCCAAAGCATCCACCTTAGATTTCAATTGTGAAAGGAGATAATTTTGATATTTTAACATGTGAAACTGACAATTCAACGCTCTCATGGCAAGAGTGGAAGAAGTATACACTTTCTTTCCCCACCTATCCAAAGCCCTTGCCTCTTTATCAGTGGGAACAGGATTTTTAACCACAGAGGCCTTAACACCTTTAGGCCCCTGAGAAACAGTTTCTGGGTCCGCCCTAGGACTCTTAAACAAATACTTATGAGCTTGGGCACCCTATAGTACCTATCAGGTTTAACAGGAGCAGGAGGCAAAGAGTCAGGGTTCAGGGAAGCCTCTGCAAAAACATCTTCCACCACATTCAACACAGGAGGTATAGCTAAGGGCCTATGTTGGGGTAAAAATAAGAATTCCCTAAGCCTTTTCCTGGAATCAGAATAATCTTGGCCTTCCCATTTAAAGTGTTCTCTCATGGAATGCAGAGTCTCTGAAAATGAGAAATCCTCAGGGGGAGAAGCTGTAGGTGTGGAATCATCCACATCAGAATCAGAATAAGGTGGAAATTCCTGCAAGTCTTCCAGAAGACTCTGAAGCCTCTGAATACTGTTCCAAACACTCAAACTCAGGTTCCACCCTAGGCCTCTTATCAGGAGGGGGCATAGAGCTTCTAATCATAGTAATTAAATCTTCTGCCATTTTAAGCATATGTTTCTTAGGCACAGAACCTGAAGTGCTAGGAGAAGCCCCCACTGAAGCTGAACTTGGCCTACCTCTCAAAGAAGTTTTGGAAACAGAAGGAGAAGCTCTAACTACCTTGGGAAGAGAGGGAAGAACAGTTACCTGAGAAGCCCCTCAGCCTGGCCTACTTCCTGAGAAGGCACATCCTGTAACAGTAAAGTCTCTGCCTGAGACTCCAAAGAAACTCCTGGCAAAACCTCCGGCTCCACTGAGCCTTCTAAAGAACCGGCGTCTGGGACTGCGGTTCATCCACCCTAGGCTTCGCTGTTTTGTCCTTGCGCTTTTTGGGCCGAGCGGCCGGAGTATCCGACGGCATTTTATAATTGCAACACTTCCCAAACACTAACCTGGCACAGTCTAACCGTCTCTTAATAGTGCGTTTGTTAAACCTAGCACAAGAGCGGCATCCAACAACGTCGTGCTCAGGCCCTAAACAAGGTATACACAAGGTATGGTAATCCCTATGAGGTATCTGTTTCCCACAAGAAATACAGTTATTCACTTTTTCTGACATCCGGTTAAATACTGAGGCAAGAAAAAACCAAAATGTTCCCCAACGGGGTACTTAGCCAACTCTGATTCGGTCTGAAACTCCGACTTCGGAAATATTTCAGAACGCCAACCTGCACTCGCAAAACTGCTTCTGCATCGGACCATGCGGCAAAAAAGACTGAGGATATGACGTCGGTCATGCGCATTAGTACCCTGACGTACTGACGTCAGTCTAATGCGCCCTGACCGACGTCAGCCATATACTCTGGTATTCGGGCCGACTGGACAGCGGACTACCCAATAGTAAGGACTGCAGCAATGTGGAACGAAGAACATCCAGGAAGACACATTTGGAAGCTTTTTTGGATACATTATATACACCAAACATTGATGTAGAAGCTTGAAAATTAACAGTCAATAGCTAAAGGACTAATAAAAACTGCGATGTGTAATCAAGCAACAGAGAAGTCACCAAGATTGGATGGGTCTCCCACATAAAATTGGAAGCTAAGAGGAAGGATGTGGAAGATTTGGAAGACACTGTTCAATAATGTTTTGAAAGTGGAGGGGGAAGTGCCTGCATTGTGAAAGATGGTGGTAGTGGTAGTATTACCCAAACAGGGCAAGGATCTTAAGTACCCCAACTGATATACACCCATCTTAAACCACAATTACTAAGTGTTTATGACTATAAAAGCTATGAGAGTGGGAAAACTTACCATGGTCAATAGCTTTATGAGGGAGTTCTGTGAAATTCATCATGCAATTTCACCCTTAAGTCCACCAATTTACCTAATGAATTCACTTTAGTAGTTAACCATATATGTCTGGCAGTTAATAGTCCTGAAAGCTATAGTAGCAGTCATACAGTAACAGAACCATTCTGAAACTGTCCAGAACTCTGCTCTCCCTTCTAAAACTGTCCAGAACTCTGCTCTCCCAACTAAAACTGCCCAGAGCTCTGCTCTCCCAACTAAAACTGTCCCGAACTCTGCTGCCCCTTCTAATACTGTCCAGAACTCTGCTCTCCCTGTCACAAGGCTGAGTACTGGGTGAATCAATTTATCAACCTTCACAGCATCCATAAAAGCAGCTCTGGGGCTCTGCAACTGGGTTCCTAAAGAGAACTCTGAAGTTTGCTGGACCCTGTGGGATCAGTTAGCTTTCTTTAAGGTTAAGGGCTGACATCCTGGTTGTACCACCACCAGAAAGCTTTTCCCCAATAAAAGGAAAGACCACCACAGGTTTCATTTCCTCTCAGATCAGGAGGTTGCAGTATCTCCTTTGGGTACTGGACATTTTTCACATACCCCATTTAAAATAATCAAGGAGAGCGTTTTGCCACAGAAAACATTCTCCACCAGTAATCCTGATGAGACAGTTTACTCCTTGCCTGAACCAACTCCAATAGGACAGTTGGGTAAAATAAGCAAAATCATTGTTTTCCTTCAAGAAAGAATCAAAGTCTTTGGTAGGAGAAGTTCTTTTTTGCTTAATGAGTGGACCTCATGGTTACCTGCCATTGAATAAACAAGCCCACCTGTTACACTCTTAAAACCCTGTAAAGTCAGAGCTGCTGATTTTTGGGACAATGCTGATGTGGATAGTGAGTGGCTTTCCAATACCCATAGTTTGTGAGAACATGACCTTGAAGGGATGGACAGCTAAGTCTTTTTTTATCCAATCTGCCATGGTCTGCTAGTTTATCTGACATCTTCAGTGGCAGCCATTAGGCTGAGAGACCTGCCCCCTCCCCCAACCAAATGCACCACTGATTCTTGATATCTACTATTTGTAAGAAGACAGCTTCAAGAGTTCCAACTTCATGGCACACGGCCTAGAACAGTGTACTAGCTGCCACCTGCATGTCTACCTCCAGACGAACTGGACAGAGACTGACAAGAGAGAATGATGCTGCCAACAGGGACTAGACAACTAGCTCACTGGTTGCTATATCTTCAGACCTATGAGACAAAGGAGCAATTTTCTGCTCTTAAGTAACCCTCGAGGGTCCCCTCTCCTTCAACCTCCTTGTAGCAATGATCCTTTTTTTGTGTGCCTCCTCTGGGAGAAGGGACTAGAAGTCTGAATAATTGTTTCAAATTTTTTTTAGGGTCAACCACACTTGCAGCTTGGGCCATCGGCTTCTCTGGCTTGTACCAGTAAAACCCACGCACATTTGGCAATTAAACAAAAGGTGAGATTCCCCTCAGCAAAAAAAAAGTGGAAGAATATGAATCTTTATATGGGATCCAATAGCTGCAGTTGCAAAAACTTTATAGGCCTTCACAATGCATATCTCTGGAAAGAGACGTTTCCCTGAAAATTATATCTGTAAAAACAACAAAATAAAAGTGAAAGAAATAATTTTCTTAATGTGGCACAACTTTTAGAAGAAATTTAGAGAAGTGGAGCTCTGGGGTCATCACTGAATGGAATGTTTATGGACACAGTGTGAGCAAAAATGTCTGTAGTAAAAAGAATTGAAGATGGCACAGATGGATTGCCTGTTTTAGCCATACAATAACATGCGCACTCAATTAGGGAGGAGATGGCCTGCAACCATATTCCCAAAGTGATTCTGGAATCAGGTCAGGCAGACAGCCTGTAGCCAACTCCAAAATGTGAGGAATTCTGCTGCAACAATAATCCATATAAAGCATACCTGCCCATGTTTACTTGGACATACAAGGATATGAAAGTTCATTGATGACGGAAAAAGTACAGTTTTGTACCTACCATAAATGTAGATGTCCGAGAGGAATGCATCTACAGTCTTTATAAATGGGTTGTCCTGTCGTCAGGCAGCCCTTCGGTCGGCCGGATTCCAAAGTCTGGGTCTGGCTTCGGCTGGTGTCGCACTTCACCCGACGTCATTGCGGCAGTCATTCGGGTATAAAGGCATCAGTCAACGACATTTTCCTCAGTGTTTCTTGCCCCAGATGCCAGGTGCCCTCTTGGATGGCTAAATTTGGATAAATGCCAAAGTTTCCAAATAGTAGAGAGCAAACACAAAATAAGCATGTATGTACATATATACAAACAAATACACCATAATAGATCCCCCCCAAGCTAGCTGAAGATTGGTAAGTACCCTAGGAGTACCTCAGAGGGGAAGGAGGGTGGGTAATCCTGACTGTAGATGCATTCCTCTCGGACATCTACATTTATGGTAGGTACAAAACTGTACTATGTCCTTCAAGGATGCATCTGCAGTCTTTACAAAAGGGTAGAATACCATAGCTAGACTAGGGGAGGAGGAAATGAGAATAGATTATGGTGTAGTCAGCATCCCTTGCAAAACAGCAGTGGCAAAACCAGCACGGGATTTAGAGTATAGAGGTAAATTATAATGCTTGGCAAATGTATGCACGGAGGTCCAAGTAGCAGCCTCTATAATGTCCTTGGTAGCCACTCCTCGTAAGAAAGCTGTGGTAGTGGCTGTAGCCCTTGTGGAGTGAGGCCTGATGTTCTCTGGAGTTTTCTTTCCATGGTAGGAGTAACAAAATCTAATGCAATTTCCTATCCATTTGGAGATTGTCTGTTTAGAAATTGGTTTTCCTTCCTTTCCTGTTGCATATGCTACCAGAAGCTGGTCAGTTTTCTATTGTTTTTGTCCTGTCCAGGTAGTAGCGTAATTGTCTGTGTACATCCAAGGTATGCAAGAGCTTTTCTCCCTGTTCTGTGGATTGGGGAAGAATGTAGGAAGGTGGATAGCCTGATTTAAAGAGACTCTGGATACCACCTTAGGCATAAATGTAGGATTTGTTCTCAGGGACACTCTATCTTGATGGAAGATCAGGAAGGGTTGTACTGCCATTAATGCCTGTAGTTCAGAGACCCTTCTTGCTGAAGTTATTGCCAGCAGGAAAGCAGTCTTCCAGGATAAGTATTGCAATTCTGCTGTAGCTGCTGGTTCGAAAGGAGGTAGAGTCAGTTTTTCTAGCACAAAGTTCAAGTCCCATGCTGGCAATGGAGGTTTCCTGGGAGGTTTTACATTTTTAATTCCTCTCAGAAACTGTCTGAGCAGAGGATGCGAGAAGACAGGAGGATCCAAGCTGTATTCTGCTGAAATAGCTGATGCATGTATCTTGATGGAGGAATAGGACAGACCTGTATGAAAGAGCTCCGCCAAGTACTCCAGGATGTTGGCTATGTTCACCAGTGTCACATCTTGCCCCTTTGCAGTACTCCAGATGAGATATCTTTTCCATTTTGCTGCATAATTCTTTCTTGTTGAAGGTCTACGAGCCTCCAGGATTATGTCTTTAACCCTTTGGGATAAATTTGGGTTAATTGCTGTTATGTAATGTTCCAGGCAGTTAGCTGCAGAGTTTTTAGGTTTGGATGCAGGATGTTGTAGTTGTTCTGTGTCAGCAGTAATGGGATCAGGGGCAGTGTCCATATTTGTTCCCGGACATGCTCCTCAGCAGTGGATACCAATGTTGTCTTGGCCAGTCTGGGGCTATCAGAATGATCCTCGGACGGTCCTCTTTGATCTTGAGAAGCACCTTGTGCATCAAAGGAAGTGGTGGGAATGCGTATGCTGTCAGGCTTTTCCAACTGAAGGATAGGGAGTCCACCTTCCAAGCAAGTGGGTGGTAAGTCCTTGTGCAGAATTTCTTCAACTGGTGATTGAATGGGGATGCAAACAAGTCTATTTGTGGTAATCCCCATTCTCTTGTGATGGTTTTGAAGATGTCCGGATGCAGCATCCATTCGTGGGCATCTGTTGTAGTTCTGCTTAATATGTCTGCTAGAATGTTTTCCTTCCGTGGTACATAAATTGCCTGTAACTGAATGTTGTAGCTCAGAGCCACATCCCATAGGTCCAGTGCCAGCCTGCATAGAGGGTATGAGTGTGTGCCTCCCTGTTTGTTGATGTACCACATAACTGTGGTGTTGTCTGTCCTTATCATCAACTGGCCTTCTTGGAGAAAAGGTCTGAATGCCTGGATTGCCAATTTTACTGCCATCATTTCTTTTAGATTTATGTGCAGATGCAGCTGGTCTTGAGTCCATAGGCCTTGAATGCACTTGCCCATCATGTGTGCCCCCCAACCGAGGTCTGAGGCATCTGTCGTGATGGTTTGTCTTGGTTGACTTTTGCAGAAGGGCAGTCCTGTGTTTGATTGACAGGCCTGAGCCCACCATAAGGACTCTTGCTTCAGGCATGGAATCATTGGAATTTTGGTTTCTAGGCTGTGTTTGTGCTGAGACCACAAATTCTTTAGGTACCACTGTAGCTTTCTCATATGCAGCCTGGCATGAGGGACCAGTATTATGCAGGATGCCATGAAGCCTAGAGCTTGTAGCACTTTTCTTGCAGTTAGATGGCTCTGCTTTGTTAATGCCAAGAAGTAGGAAGTTGCTCTTTCTTTTCTGCAGTTAGAAATGCCATTTGTTTTGATGTGTCCAATTCTGCACCCAGAAAGGTTATTCTTTGGGATGGAATCAGCCCTGACTTTTTTGTATTGACTGTATATCCCAGGGCTTGCAGCAGGTAGATGATTCTTTGTAAGTCTTCTGTTAGTTTGTTTTTGTTGTCCGCTTGTATCAGGCAGTCGTCCAGGTAGGGATAGATTTGAATTCCCTGAAGTCTGCAATGAGCGATTACTGATGCCAGGCATTTCGTGAACACTCTGGGCACAGTAGATAAGCCAAAGGGCAATGCTGAGAATTGATAATGCTCTGATCCTGCAAGAAATCTGAGGTATCTTCTGCAAATTGGTCTTATGGGGACGTGCAGGTATGCCTCCTTGAGATCTAGAGTTACCAGCCAAGACTCCTTGCCCAGCATGGGAAGAAGCTGCTGTAGGGTCAGCATTTTGAATTTTGGAACAATGAGGAATGTGTTTAAAGCGGACAGGTCTAGAATAGGCCTCCATTTGTTTTTTTTTCTTGGTACCAGGAAGAGCCTGGAGTAAAATCCCTTCCCTTGCTCCGTAAATGGTACCTTTTCCACAGCTCTCATTCTTAATAATTGAGATATTTGTTTTAGAGCTTCTGCCCTTTGAGAAGGTGGTAGGTTTGGCATTCCTCTCTTTCCTGGTAGTGTATGAAAATGGAACCTGTAACCTTTGTCTATAGTCTGCAAAATCCATGTTTCTCTTGTAATGCAGTGCCAGTTTCTTGAAAATAATGTTAGCTTTCCGCCTAAGGGTGCTTCTAGTTGTTCCCTGGTAGGCGGTGCCACCGCCAAGTCACTGTGATTGAGTTGTTGTAGTGGTGGTGGCTGTATCCGTGCCTCGTTGGTTGTTACCCTGCCACTGGCGACCCCTGTAGGCACCCCTGGATTGGTTCCTGCCTCTAGAGCCTATTCCTGCCTCTTTGTGCCTTAGAGGAGTCCGGAAAGGACCAATTCTTGGAGGGCCAGTTCCTGCTAAACCTTGGAGGTTGAACTTGTAAGAAATCTTTCACTGTTTGCACAGATTTTGCTTTCTCTTCCATCTTTTTTAGTACCTGCTGTGCGGGGGCACCAAATAAATTGACCTTGTCCATCGGTGCATCCAAAAGCTTAGATTTGACATGGTCTGGTAATGCCTGTTCTTTCAACCATGCATGTCTCCTGATAACTGTGCCAGTCATGGCTGATCTAAAGGAAGCCTCCAGTGCATCATAGCCACATTTTAAAGAATGGTTACTAACCTGCTGTATGTTATGTAACATTTCTTGAACATACTTTATATCTAAAAATTCTTCAGAGGACAGCTTTTTAGTCAACTGGTCAAGCATAAACTCTTGATATTGAATCATATGAAATTGGCAGTTCAAAGCTTTAGCTGACAAAGTAGCAGAGGTGTAAACTTTTTTACCCCATCTCTCTAAGGACCTGGATTCCCTTTCAGAGGGGAGGGGTTTTTTAGAAGAAGTAGCTGCTACAGCTTTAGGGCCCTGGGAGATAGTCTCTGGATCTGCAAAAGGAGCCTTATATAAGTGGTGATGAGTGTCCGGGACCCTGTAGTATCTATCGGGCTTAGCAGGAGCCGGAGGTAAAGTATCAGGAGCAGTGCAAGCATCATTAAATGCATCATCAACAACAGATAGAACTGGAGGTATAGCTAAAGGCCTATGCTGTGGCAAATGTAGAAAGGTCCTAAGCCTTTTTCTAGAGTCTGAGAAATCTTGGCCCTGCCACTGAAATTGTTCTCTCATAGCATGCAAGGTTTCCCCAAAGGAAAATTCCTCAGGAGGAGAGGCTGAAGGGATGGACTCCTCAGCATCAGAGTCTTCGTAAGGAGAATAAGAAGCCTCAGGAGGGTCTGTATGTTCTGAGTCATCAGAGGAATCATCTGTGGCTACTGGCTCAGGGGCTCTGCTCTAGGCCTCTTTTCTGGAGGAGGGAGAGAGGCTGGGCTCCACAAATTAAAGAGATGAGATCCTCTGCCAAAGAAAGCATATGGGAGCTGGTGCTGGGCCTGTGAGAGGGGGGCTTGGCAGGCACAGGTTTTGATGCTTTGGCTGCTTTAGCCCTGGCAAAGGCCTTAATAGACATAGCTGGAGGAGGCCTAGCAGCTCCACGTGCAGGGGTAGAAATATCTAGGGGAATGGTGTCTGATAAATCCTGTGAAATCGCAACAGAAGGTTGGATTTCAGAAGCCGTTTCTACCAGGTTAGAAGAGGCCTCGGTAGAAAGCAAGTTATCGGCTGAAGAAAGAACCGCTTGCTCGGTTTCGGCCGAAACCGAGACACTCGTGGTTTGCATAACCGCGGTTTCGGCCGAAACCGCGGACCGCGAGTGTCGGTCCTTTTCTTTGCGTTTTTTGGTTATTTGCGTAGTCGGAGGATCCGATGGCATAATGTAGGCAAAATCGGAGCCGAAAATCTGTTCAGCAAAGTCCGAGCGACGTCTAAGCGTCCGTCGGTTAAAAGAAGCACAGGCTAGACAAGCTGCTACGTCGTGGTCTGGGCCTAAACAGTGTATGCAATAGGAGTGGAAATCTTTATGAGGTATTTGTTTCCGACAAGATAAACAGTTATTAACTTTCTCTGACGTCGGCTGAGGCAAGAAAGAGTCCCCAACGGGGTACTTAGCTTTATAGAAGTCTTCGAAGTAGTATTCGGTAGTAGTAATCTCTGGATCTGACCGACCGGCACTTGCGAACAGCTTCTGCTTCGGGCGCCACGCGGCAAGAAAGACTGAGGAAAATGGTGTCGGCTGATGCCTTTATACCCGAATGACTGCCACAATGACGTCGGGTGAAGTGCGACACCAGCCGAAGCCAGACCCAGACTTTGGAATCCGGCCGACCGAAGGGCTGCCTGACGACAGGACAACCCATTTGTAAAGACTGCAGATGCATCCTTGAAGGACATCCACAGGTTTATCAAGTTTAACTATAAATCAGATCCCTGCTCCTAAGAAACTGCTTCATCCCCCCTTTAGCACTCTCAATCCCTCTTTACTTATCCTACAAACTTTAAAAGTCCCTGAACATAAGCTTATCAGAAAACACAATGAAAAGGTAACAAGTACAGCATTCAAAAAGCTTATAGACTACTGCATTACACATCAAACTGGCTTTGGATAAAAGGCAGATGTTATAATCAAATTTCTAAAGGATTTGACAAACATGACCTGCACTTATGTAAGTTGTGTGTTCCCATTTTCAGTGAATGAAAAAAAATTCTAGTACATTTCAACCAGTAAAAGCAATGAATAGTATATACTTCCAACAAGGTTTCAGCAAATGGGTATCCCAAGGATCCATCACAGAATGGCACTTTCTTACCTGATAAAATTAAATACTTATTGGCATTTTCTTACTGGGATAGTCTGACTGAGCACTGCCCTTTTTCAGAGAAGTACCAAGGGAGAAGCTCCATTAATCAGACATCATGTAGATCATAAAAAACACAATTTTACCAGCACTTCACCAGCAATTCTCTTATTCAAAAAAGCTATCTGGTACCTCAGCAATTCACCTTCATGGATCACAATGCATTCAAATTTCAAGCAAGTATATATACACACCAACACAGACTTTAAGGCCCTTTGGTTTGAATCAGGAATTGGGTATTTAATACTGTATCATTCAACATTCTGTATGCATTTATTTGTGTGTTTATTGTCACAATTAATTAGTGCACTTATTTATGATACTTAACATTGACATTTATTTATTAAACTGCATAAATCTTGTCACTTTAAATGTTTACCATACTATCAATTAGTTGATTAATGACAGCTGTGTGATTTGGTGTGTATATATACTTGCTTGAAATTTGAATGCATTGTGATCCATGAAGACGAATTGCCGAGGTACCAGATCGCTTTTCTGAATAAAAGAATTGCTGGTGAAGTGCTGGTAAAATTGTGTTTTTTATTTTTCTTTGTTATTGCTGGTGTTTTTTGAATTTGGAGTTTCTTGCCAGCACTTATATACCAGCACCAATATGTCGCAGACAGCTGGGGCTCCTGGGCAGCTTAATTTGCTGGGAGGCATTTATTTTGCTGATATCGTAAGTGAACGAGAAAAGAAGTTCACCACGATGGATCCTTGGAATGTTGGTGATAATCGTGATTCTGATGGGCGTTTTTTGCAGTTGGAGAGACTTGATGGCTAAAGAAGTAGCCCTGTTTTTGGACACTTGACCTTTGGAGAAATATGTAAGTCTGAATTTGACTCCAAGGGGGCTACGTATTGATAGGCTTTCCTGCCACTCATTTTTCAGACGAGGAAAATGACCTCTGAAGAATGGAAGCAAGCATCTTTAGATTGTACTTTAAACTGGCTCCGCATTTTGATCAAGCGGAACATGAGAGCGGCTGAAAAGTTGAAAACTGAAATCTTGCACCTACAGGACGAGATGGTGGAGGAGTCCTGTTATAGGGTGCAGATTTCAAAGATTAATGAGAAAATTTCTAAGCTAGAAAGTGAAATTATTCAGCGCAAAAGGAACAAGTTGTTACGGGACTTAAAAGACTATCAAACTGGGATTCTTTTCTCATGGCAGCGTGAGCCGGCATGAAGTAGGTCAAAGGTCGGAAGCGGCAAAGTATGTCAGCGTCTTCAGCTGAACAAAATGTTTCAAGAAATGTTACTTTTGCTGCCTCCTTGACTTCTTTGACTATGGAGACTGAAGGTATAAATGATACTTCAGTCTCTCCTACTACTGAACATTCTTTTCAGGCTAGTAAAAAGAGTCTGGGAAGAAATGGCAGAAAGGGAAGAAGAAACCATTTTAAACAATGAACTGGTATGTGAATATAATGCACAGACTTTACAATTTGTGAATTTATCTGGTCTTAACCTTACTAGTGATATGAAGGCTGTGTTGTTAAAAGGTAGTAAATTTGTACCCACATACTTTCCTCCTTTTGCTGATTTATATTTAGAGTTAAAAGCATTTAGTAGAAAACTGTTTCTGAAAGTTTTTCATAAAAATGCTGTAAAGTCTTTTGAGAATGTATGTTTAAATAATTCTAACACAGACAATGATTTGGATGAGGATTTATTGAATATGTCCTTATATGACTATGATGATGTTGAATTTTCTAGTATGGATGAGATAGTGGATAATTCTAGTTGTTATCAGACTGGATATGGGAAGTTACCATTACCCCATTTGGTAACCGATAATAAATTTGTACCTATTATTAATGTGCCTGCCATTTCTTTATTTCTAAAGGTTCTGTTTAAAGAAATTTCTATAACACTTGTTGAGTTTTTGAGTAATAAGAAGTGTTATAACCTGAGCAAAAATGAATGGTTTGCTCTGAAGAGCCTCAAACAACAGAAGACTGATTTCATATTCAAATGTGCTGATAAAGGAGGCAATCGGGTTATTTTGGATAAACAAAAATATTGTGATATGATAGTTGATTTATTGAAAAATGTAGATGAATATAAAAGGCCAACTAAGGACCCTGTAGTGGAATATAATGATCAATTTTTGGCTTTATTAGAAAGAGGGGAATGTCTTGTTTTTTTTTAACATAAGGATGTGTGTAAATTGCACATTAAAAAACATATGACTCCTATTTTATATGCTTTGCCCAAGGTGCATAAATGTCTACATAACCCTCCGGGTAGGCCCATTGTTTCAGGGGTGGGTTCCTTTTTGAATAATATTAACATTTTCCTAGATTTTCACCTGAAGGCACATTTGAAGAAGGTTGTAGCACATATTTCTAATACTCAGGACCTGATAAATGAAGTGTCTAACATTCAATGGCAAAATGATTATTATTGGGTTACCATTGATGTAAAATCATTATATACGAATATTAGTTTTAGATGGGGTTTGGAATCTATTATTGACATGTTAGGTGATGGGCCTAGGACCACCTTTTTGATTAATTTGCTTGAATTTTGTTTGACCCATAATTATTTTTCTTTTAATAATGAGTTCTTTCTGCAGTTAAAGGGTATGGCTATGGGGGCTGCTTTTGCGCCCTCATATGCCATTATATACATGGGATTTTTTGAAAAGAAATTTGTTTATCCCACTGTATTTTTCAGGAACAATGTTTTGCTATATAAGCGTTTTATAGATGACCTCATTCTCATTTGTAAGGGTGATGTTAATGATTTTTTTGATTTTTTGAAACTCTCAATAATAATGAGCATAGTCTTACTTTCTCTTATGAGTTGAGTAGGGAACAGATTAATTTTTTGGATATAACCCTATATAGAGATGGTGAAGCTGTTGGCTATAGGCCTTATAGGAAACCAACTTTGGTTAATATGTTCCTACATGCCACTAGTATGCATCCAAGACATTTGTTGAATTCCTTACCATATGGTGAATTTAAAAGGATTTATGACCATACTATTGACAAAAATGAAAGAACTAATGAATTGGATAAGGTTTTGTTTAGGTTGAGAGAAAGAGGTTATGATGAGGGCTCATTTATCAGGATGTAAAAGAAAAATACTTGGGAATGTCAATGATAAATCATACACTTTGTTTAGGAATAAGTTTGGGGGTAGGATGCATGACACAAAGTATGTTGATGATGATAAGAAGCTTTTTTATGTTACAAGATTTTCTCCGTTTTCTAATGAGTTAATTCAGATAGTGAGAAAACATTGGCATATTGTTTGTGAGGATGAAACAATATGTCATTTGTTTCCTGAACATATTACGTTTTCCTTTAAGAGGGGGAAAAATTTAAAAGAATTGTTAAGTTACAATTTTGTTGAAGGGAACAATAACCCTTTGCCTTCTGGCACTTTTCCATGTGGTCATTGCAGTATTTGTGATAGGGCTAAGAATTTAAATATTATTAATGGCCAGAACATTTGTTCCCAAGTTTTATTTTAACTGCAGGTCAAAAGGGGTGGTCTATATCTTGGGCTGTTCATGTACTGATGTTTGGTATATAGGACAGACTAAGTGTATGGTTAGAATTCGTGTTTTAGAACACTTAAAAGATATTAGAAATTATAATGAAGTTAGTCCTGCTGCCAAACATTTTCATGATATACATGGTGATTCCCCTAGTAGTCTGAAATTCTGAATACTTGGTAAGCCTTTCCTGTCTAGAGGGGGTGATTATGTGGCTAAATTGCTTGAATTAGAAACCAGAATGATTTTAAAGTTTAAAACTTTAAGGCCCTTTGGTTTGAATCAGGAATTGGGTATTTAACATTGTATCATTCAACATTCTGTATGTATTTATTTTTGTGTTTATTGTCACAATTAATTAGTGCACTTATTTATGATATTTAACATTGGCATTTATTTATTAAACTCTATAAATCTTGTCACTTTAAATGTTTAATATACTGTCAATTAGTTGATTAATGACAGCTGTGTGATTTGGTGTGTATATATACTTGCTTGAAATTTGAATGCATTGTGATCCATGAAGGCGAATTGCCAAGGTACCAGATCGCTTTTTTGAATAAAAGAATTGCTGGTGAAGTGCTGGTAAAATTGTGTTTTTTTATTTTTCTTTGTTATTGCTGGTATTTTTTGAATCATGTAGTTCATTTCCATTATTTTATTATTTTATTATTTACAGTCGGGTTACATTCTTGAGGAACAGTTCTATTATTCAGACATCCTTGACATCAGTTATATCACTTACAGTTTCAATTTAAAATAAGTTACATGGATTGTATATGAATACATTTTTAAGATATAGAAAGCAGCCCAAAGAAAGGAAGGGAGGAGGCACAAGGAAGACATAGGAGATGAGATGACAGGCAAGGTTTTAGTTGTGAAAATAGTACATTACATTCTGTGCAGCAGCGTCATGCATTAATTCATACAGCTATATTATTACCAGTTTAATCACAGGTGGTGCAGGTGTAGAGCCACTTATGTGTTGCTTCAGCTGGCATTTAAAATCTTTCAGGTTGAAGACTGTTCTTAAGTGGAATGGGAAGGTATTACAGCCATTAGCAATGTAGTGTGAATGTAAGACATAGCCGGCATTGCTGTTAGGTTTAGTTATAGAATGTAATAATTTGGCAGTGGAGTGCAGAAGTCTCTTAGTAGTGTAAAGTTAAATGGTGGAGTGAAGAGATTGGAATTCTTCAGGACTGTGCAGTAGTTTGAAGGTTGTAATTCAAACATCCCTAATTTTCAGTACTTACATCCCTCCTACAAATACCTCTAAGACATGAGACCTGGCAATAGACAAGAGGTGGGGCACACTCAGTCTTTTTTTTTTAATAAAGCCTTTAACCAACAATCATTGCACAAGATGCCTACTCAGAAGCTGAACATAATGGATTCTTCTAAAGCTTCACTCCTGGAAAACAAGTCACCTTCTAATAGCTGTTGCTCACCTTCCTCCTCCAGCCTCTCAACAAATTTAAATCTTTCATTCTTACCATCACCTCAGCTGCCTGCAACTATAAAAATAGTAATTATTGGTGATTTTAATCTAAACTACTAAGGCCCCCTGAGAAATTACATTTCTGAATTCCTAGCCAATATCAAACTTATGCAGTTAGCCAAAGATGCAACCTGTCCAAATCTCCAAGTCAACAACCACTCCCTCCTGGATCTGAAAATCACTAACTACTCTCCCATCATCTCCAATATAGCTGTTCTCTCACAATCAATCCTTGGCCACTCCTCAATAACCTTCCAAATGATACAAAAAATATCCAACCTGCCCCCCCCCCCTACATTGGACTTTCCAAGATGGCTACACACCGAGTAACAGCTTAATTCTAGCTCTCCCAGTGTGAAAACAGAAACTCAGCGGAGAAAGCCAGTGGACTTATATTTCTGTGTGAACTGGCTAGTAAGTGCACTACCTGGATGCCAGGAAAAAGGAAATACTGAGGACCTAGTATAAGACAACTGCACCCAGACTTGGTTAAAATAAATTAAATATGGATGGAGTATATCAACTCAAATAACAAAAGGCTGGAAAAAAATGGAAGGCGCTTTAAACAGATATTTATATGAAGTGATAAAACTGCAAAACTCAGAGGCTGAAATGAAGAAAAGGCTGACTGAACATGAGACTGCTCAAAAAGAGATGTTTCAAAAAATAGCAAAATCAGAGGACAAAGCATGTAGGGAAAACCTGAGATTTTTTGCTGCATCAGAGAAGCTGGAAGGAACAGACTATTAATTTTATGAAAGCACAAATCAGCAATTGGACTGGTATTCCACAGCAGGAGTTGTTAACTGAAAGGGTACATCATGCGTATGCTCCAAACCTGGCTATGAGAAAGCAACCTAGACCTTTAATAGTAAAGATGCAATCTTACTGGCCGAAGGAGTTGATTCTGACAAAACTGTGGCAGAAGGACAAAGTAAAAGTGGGAGACAGCACAGTATTTGTGGGGAGTGATTACTCACTGTACACCAGGCAGAAGAGGATTAAGTTCATTTCACTATTCAGGGAATGTCGAGAAGCAGGGGTAAGATTCAAACTGCTGTAACAGCTATCTTCAAAATATTCTTTCCTGGAGGGACAAAATCAATTTTTTCATGAAGTAAATGATAAGGAGGACATACAAAAGTTTGTCCAACAAAGAGTGAGCTGTGAAACAGAAGGAGATTCTGCTTTTTGTCCTGGTAATAAAGACCACAGACTTGGATGTTAAGATAAGTAAGGACAAAAATAATAGTAGTTACAAGTCTAGGATTTTTAGGAAAAGATGTTTTTCGAATTCATATGTCCATTTTCAGAGTGACCATCCATTATTTTTGAAGAAGAATGTAGTGAAGGGTCAAATGATTAGGGTTTCAAGAATGACCAGTCATTTTGAGGAATTTATGGAAGAGATGGAAGTGGTTCAAGAATTATTCAAAGAGAGGATACCCTAGTAAATTAGTTAAGACCATCAAAAAGGAAGTAGTAAAGAAACGGGAATTGAAATACTGTCCACTTTTAACATTTAAAGGTGGAATGAGCACCTTAACCATTGGTAGTGAGACAGCAGTTGAAACGAATCCACTGGGGGGGGAAAGGGGATATGGGGATTGGTCTGGAACTGCCCCGTTTGACCTTTACCTACTATACTGATATAAGTTGGTTGCAGAAGGGCATTAATGAGGTCCGGAATATATTTGGGAGAATGTCTAGTAAACCGTCCATCTTTCAACAACCCCTTAGGTTTGGATATAGGAAGAACAACAATCTCAAAAAATTTTTTGAAAGAGAAGGTTTCTAATTGTAGGGGGGGAGCATTAACTAAGACAGGTACTCATAAGTGCGGTAGATGCGCACAATGTCCATTTCTATCAGGTGAAAAGGACCTCTGGATACAAAGTATTGGGTACAGATTAAAGAGTAACAGGTATTATAGCTGTTACACAAAGGGGGCAGTATACCTCACATATTGCACGACATGTTGGGCGTATTATGTGGGGAAAACCGAAAGACACCTGAGGACACGGATATATGAACACATGAGAGACATTAATAAAAAGAATGAGAACAATGCCCTGTTTAGACATACCTTAAAATGCAAGGAAGCCAATATAAAATTTTGGGTTTTGGAAGAAGTGAAACCAGGGGAGAGGGGTGGTGACTGGGAAACATTCTTGGAATACAGGGAATTAATTTGGCAAATTAGATTGGACGCATGCTCCCATGTGGGCATGAATGACCATATTTCCATTAAGCCAGTACTAAAATTACTGGTATTAAATCCCAAATAAATTTCCACCTGGTTATTGATTGGGTATTTGGTTTTAGCTCATTGAGTTTTAGTTTCCTTGATTTTCCATATAGAAATATGTATTTTTTATCTACATATGAATTCTATAGGTTCAAATTCCGGTACCTTATATAGATATAGATATATATATATATATATATATATATATTTCAATATTTTAACATTTACATTTTAACATATACAGCATATTTTAATATTTTATAAAAAATATATATATATTTACATCGACATATATATATTTTTTATATTTTATATCCAGCATTATTATATTGCAATGGTGACAATATTTATTTTTATTGAATACCAGTTGGCTATGAATGAATTGTATGTATGCATTTATAAACAGTTTTGAAATGGTCAAAGGAGCCACCTAAGTGTAATTTCAGTTATTTGATTGAAACATTAATTGTTTTTAATTTGTTGCTAAGGTTTTTAATACCCAACAAAAAGTATATAAATGCATCAATTAACATTTTTCATTGATTCTGATGAAGTCTCTTACGTAGAAACGAAAGCGCGCTCAATCTATGTTTGCTGTACTTTGTGCTGTTTGTGTTAGTCTACATTAAAATTATTATCCAGTTCTACTACATTTTTGAAGCGTGGTTTGTGGAGGATACACCTTTATTGTACCGACCAGTGGATTGTGTGTTTTTACGTTCAAAAGGTGTGTAGAGGTTCGTGGTGGTTGTAATATCTATAAGAGACAAAAACTATTTGCTACTGCAAGCATTTCATACACTGCTGAAAATATACAGTTTCAATGTAATTTTAACCATAATATTGTGTTCATGTTTTTGAACTGCCCATTAACATCTTGGTAAAATACTGAACTGGGCTTACATAATAAATATTTGAATGCAATTATTTCAGTATATTTAGTACTTGAGGATTAAAAAACATGATTTATACACTAGAGAATGTTGTGTACATACTAGTCCATTAGATGTATAAATACAATATTTAATTTTCCTTTAACTGGGGTAACCAATACTAGTACAGATAAAATGATGGTCCAAAAAACAATAATAAAAGACTCCAACTTAAAACCAGTACAGTATGTATTTACACAGACTGTTTGCTATTCATACATTTCAATGTAATAGGTACCCTGGACCCATTTTATTTATTTTTAAACATGTTTTTTTACACATTCATTACCAGGCATTAATTTCATTTGTACTGAATTCTTCTGCATCTGTACATACAAAGACTATAAAGTACATTTAGTCTAATCTTACAAATTTAATAACATTAATATTAAGCAAAATCTTGGAAAATGTTTATGTCTCTTTAGAAATATCTAGTGGAACTGGTACCAAAGGCATACATCCTGTTATTTTAAACTACATACTCAGCAATTAAAAACATTCATGCTTTTTTATAACATTGTTTTGCCAAAAACATATTAAAATAGTGACTAGTCTTGTTCAATTTTTTACATATCTTTACTCTCTCTTGTATAGCTGTAATAAAGCAATGTTAAGCCATCTCTTGTTTTTTAAACCATCTCTTGTATAGCTTTACAGTTTAACAGGTTGTAAATACAATTTAATACTAAACAATACAATAATAACCATTACGACAGCTATTAACAACTTGTAAAATATCTTATCCCGTCAGGTTTAATCCAGTTTACCAGTATTTCTAATACACTAATACCTGTTTTTCCCTCCCACCTAAAAGAGTATTGTCAAGAAGGAATGAAATATTATTTTTTTCCTGTAGCTCTATTTCAGACCCTTGTGCAGTACTGCTTATACATTCAGTGTAAAACTGATAAAATGCCACTCCCCCTGCAGCATTGCAGTATTGTTTATTTACTTTATGCTGTGAGAATAGAATGTATGTCAGCCCAAAGTACAGTTTTGTACCTACCATAAATGTAGATGTCCGATAGGTATGCATCTGCAGTCCTAACATATGGGTTGTCCTGCCTCAGGCAGCCCTTCGGTCGGCCGGATTCCAAAGTCTGGGTCTGGCCTCGGCTGATGCCGCACTTCACCCGACGTCATAGCTGCTGTTTATTGGGTATAAAGGCATCAGCCGACGCCATTTTCCTCAGTGTTTCTTGCCCCAGATGCCAGGTGCCCTCTAGTAAGGCTAAATTTGGATAAATGCAAATAATTCCAAACAGTAGAGAGCAAACAATATAAACATATATATATATATATATATATATATATATATATACATATACATATATACAAACAAATACACCATAATAGATTCCCCCAGCTAGCTAAAAGAGGGGTAAATACCCTAGGAATACCACAGAGGGGAAGGAGGGTGGGTAATCCTGACTGCAGATGCATACCTATCGGACCATCTACATTTATGGTAGGTACAAAACTGTACTATGTCCTTCAAGGATGCATCTGCAGTCCTAACATATGGGTAGAATACCATAGCCAAACTGAGGGAGGAGGCACTAAGATAAAGATGGTGTAGTTAAGATCCCTTGCAAAACAGCAGTTGCAAAACCTGCTCGGGATCTAGAGAATAAGGGAAGATTGTAATGCTTGGCAAATGTCTGCACGGAGCTCCAAGTAGCAGCTTCTAAAATGTCTTTGGTGGCCAGTGCCACTCCTCGTAGGAAAGCTGTAGTGGTGGCTGTAGCTCTTGTGGAATGAGGTCTGATATTATCAGGAGTTGTCTTTCCATAAAAAGAGTAGCAAAAAATCGAATGCAATTTCCTATCCATTTTGAGATGGTCTGTTTTGAAATTGCTTTTCCTTGCATTCCTGTTGCATATGCTACCAGAAGCTGGTCAGTTTTTCTGCTGGTCTTAGTTCTGTCCAGATAGTAGCGTAATTGTCTGTGCACATCCAAGGTATGCAGCAGTCTTTCCCCCCTGTTCTGTGGGTTGGGGAAGAATGTAGGTAAATGAATCGCTTGGTTCAATGATACTCTAGAGACCACTTTTGGCATAAAGGTAGGGTTAGTTCTCAGAGAGACTCTGTCCTGATGGAAGATGAGGAAGGGTTGTACTGCCATTAATGCCTGTAACTCAGATACCCTTCTTGCTGAAGTAATTGCTAGCAGGAAAGCAGTTTTCCAAGACAAGAATTGTAATTCTGCTGTTGCTGCTGGTTCAAAAGGGGGAAGTGTTAACTTTTCCAGCACAAAGTTGAGATCCCATTTAGGTAAAGGTGGTTTCCTTGGAGGCTTTACATTTTTGTTTCCTCTCAAGAACTGCCTGAGTAGAGGATGAGAGAAGACAGGAGGATCCATGTTGTATTCTGCTGAAATTGCTGATGCATGAATCTTAATGGAGGAGTAAGACAGGCCATTGTGGAACAGCTCTGCTAAATATTCCAGGATGTGTGCTATGTTTGCCAATGAGACATTTTCTCCCTTTGCTGCACTCCAAATGAGGTATATTTTCCACTTGGCTGAATAAGTCTTCCTTGTGGAGGGTCTGCGTGCCTCCAGGATAATGTCCTTAACCCTCTGAGATAAACCTGGGTTATTTTGTTTTATGCAATATTCCAAGCAGCTAGCTGCAGTGTTTTCAAGTTTGGATGTAGGATCTTGTAGTTGTCCTGTGTTAGTAGTAAGGGACATAGAGGTAGATGCCATGCGTGTGTCCGAGACATGCTTCTCAGTAGCGGGTACCAATGTTGCCTCGGCCAGTCTGGAGCTATCAGAATTACCCTTGGCTGATCCTCTCTGATCTTCAGTAGAACTTTGTACATCAAGGGAAGAGGTGGAAATGCATATGCTGTCAGGTTTTCCAGCTGAAGGAAAGGGAGTCCACCCTCCAAGCAAGTGGGTGGTATGCTCTTGTGCAGAATTTCTTCAATTGGTGATTGTGTGGGGAGGCAAACAGGTCTATCTGTGGTAGTCCCCATTTCTTTGTTATGTCTTTGAAGATATCTGGATGCAGCATCCATTCGTGAGCATCCGTGGTAGTTCTGCTTAAGGTGTCTGCTAGAGAATTTTCTTTTCCTGGTACAAATCTGGCCTGAAGTTGAATGTTGAGGTTCAGGGCCACATTCCACAGGTCCATTGCCATCTGGCATAGAGGATATGAATGTGTTCCTCCCCGTTTGTTGATGTACCACATGACTGTGGTATTGTCCGTCCTTATCAGCAGATTACCCTGTTGAAGGAGTGGTCTGAATGCCTGGATCGCATGTTTCACTGCCAGCATCTCCTTTAGATTTATGTGTAGATTCAGCTGGTCTTGGGTCCATAGGCCTTGTATACACTTGTCCACCATGTGTGCCCCCCATCCTAGGTCTGAGGCGTCCGTGGTGATGGTCTGGCTTGGATGTGGTTTGTGGAAAGGCAAGCCTCTGTTCAACTGACAGGCCTGAGCCCACCACAGGAATTCTTGCTTCAGGCATGGAATTATTGGAATCTGGGCTTCTAGACTGTGCTTGTGTTGAGACCATACATTCCTTAGATACCATTGTAGCTTTCTCATATGCAGCCTGGCATGCGGAACCAATATTATGCAGGATGCCATGTAGCCCAAGGCTTGCAGGACTTTCCTTGCAGTAAGCTGAGTTTGTGTTGTTAATGTCATGAAGTAGACTGGTAGTTGCTTTTGTTTTTCTTCTGTGAGAAAAGCCATCTGAGTTGATGTGTCTAATTATGCAACCAAGAATGTTATCCTTTGGGATGGTACTAGTCTTGACTTTTTCATGTTGACTGTGTATCTCAAGGCTTGCAACAGTTGTATGACATTTTCCAAATCTTTTGTTAACTTTGCCTTGTTGTCCGCTTGTATTAGGCAGTCGTCCAGGTATGGGTAAATCTGAATTCCCTGAAGTCTGCAATGAGCAATTACTGATGCCAGGCATTTCGTGAATACTCTGGGCGCAGTAGATAAGCCAAAAGGCAATGCTGGGAATTGATAATGCTCTGATCCTGCAAGAAATCTGAGGTGTCTTCTGCAATCTGGTCATATAGGGACGTGCAGGTATGCCTCCTTGAGATCTAGAGTCACCAGCCAAGACTCCTTGCCCAGCATGGGAAGAAGTTGCTGGAGGGTCAGCATTTTGAATTTTGGAACAATGAGGTATGTGTTCAGTGTGGACAAATCTAGAACAGGTCTCCATTGATTTTCTTTTCTTGGTACAAGGAAAAGCCTGGAGTAAAACCCTTGGCCTTGTTCCATAGGTGGCACCTCTTCTATAGCTCTCATCCTTAGTAAGTTGTTGATCTGTCTTAGAGCGGCTGTTTTTTGGCTTGGTGGTAGGTTTGGCATTCCTCTCTTTTTTGGTAGAGTATGGAAGTGAAACCTGTAGCCCTTGCCTATTGTTTGTAAAGTCCATTTGTCTCCTGTAATGTAATGCCAGTTGTCGGAGAATAAGGCTAGTTTTCCACCCAAGGGTGCTTCCAGTTGTTCCCTGGTGGGTGGAACTAGAGCCAAGTCATTGTGTCTGCCCTGTGGAAGTGGTTGTAGTTGATTCTGTGGCAGTACTTCTCTGGTTGGTAGGTTGCCACTGACGTCCCCTGTAGGCACCCCTAGATTGACGTCTGCCTCTTGGGTGTCTATTTCTGCCTCTCTGCGCTCTGGAGTTGTCTGGAAAGGACCAATTCTTCGAAGGCCAATTTCTGCTAAACCTCGGAGGTTGGACCTGTAAGAAATCCTTGACTGTTTGGACAGATTTTGCTTTTTCTTCCACCTTTTTTAGAACCTCCTGTGCAGGGGAGCCAAACAAACTTTGCTTCTCCATGGGAGCATCTAGGAGTTTTGACTTAACATGGTCTGGTAAGGATTGTTCTTTTAACCAGGCATGCCTTCGAATCACTGTTCCAGTCACAGCTGATCTAAAGGAAGCCTCCAGTGCATCATAGCCACATTTTAAGAAATGGTTACTGACCTGCTGAGAGTTATGTACCAAATCCTGAAGGGACTTGCGGTCTAAAGGTTCAGGAGAAGATAGTTTTTTATTTAGCTGGTCTAACAAAAATTCCTGGTACTGAATCATGTGAAATTGACAGTTCAAGGCCCTGGCCGAAAGAGTAGCAGAAGTATAAACCTTTTTACCCCATCTCTCTAATGCTCTTGATTCCCTTTCAGAGGGAAGAGGGTTTTTGGCAGAGGCAGCTGCCACACCTTTAGGGCCCTGTGAAATGGTTTCAGGGTCTGCAACAGGAGCCTTATACAAATGGTAGTGTGTGTCCGGGACGCTCTAATATCTGTCTGGCTTGGCAGGGGCCGGAGGAAGAGAATCAGGAGCAGTACAGGCATCATTATATGCATCATCAACAACCGTTAGTACTGGCGGAATGGCTAAAGGCCTATGCTGTGGTAAGTGTAAAAAAGTCCTTAGCCTTTTTCTTGAATCTGAAAAATCCTGGCCCTGCCATTGGAAGTGTTCCCTCATAGCATGCAAGGTTTCCCCAAAGGAAAATTCTTCAGGAGGAGAAGCAGAAGGAATGGAGTCTTCTGCATCAGAATCCTCATCAGGAGAATATGGGCCTTCGTGAGGGTCTGAAAGGTCTGAGTCATCCGAGGAATAATCTGTAGAGACAGGTTCCGGAGGTTCAGTCCTAGGCCTCTTGTCTGGAGGGGGCTGGGAGGCCCTGTCTGGGTGAGGTTGGGATCCCCTGATCAAAGAAATGAGATCCTCAGCCAGGCTGAGTATTTGGGAACTAGAGGTAGGCCTATGTGAAGGAGTTTTGGCAGGCAAGGCCTTAGAAGATTTAGCTGCCTTAGCCCTGGCAAAAGCCTTGATAGACATGGAAGCAGGGGGTCTAACAGCCCCACGTGTAGGGGTAGTTATGTCTAAAGGAATAGTGTCTGATAAATCCTGGGTGCCTGCTTCTGTAGCAGTAAATTCAGTAGCAGATTCAGCCATGCTCTGTGAGGCCTCGGCTATCGGAAGCATGCTTTCGGCCGAAGGAAGAACCGGAGGCTCGGTTTCAGCCGACACCGAGACATTTGCGGTTGGCCTAACCGTGGTTTCAGCCGAAACCGAGGGCCGCGAATGTCGGTCCTTTTCCTTGCGCTTTTTAGCTAATTGAGTGGTTGGAGTCTCCGACGGCATTTTGTATGCAAAAGCGGGACCAAAAAACTCCTCTGCAAACTCCGACCGACGTCTAAGTGTCCGTCGGTTGAAGGAAGCACAGGCTAGACAAGCTGATACGTCGTGGTCTGGGCCTAAGCAAGGAAGGCAGTAAGAGTGGAAATCCTTATGAGGTATTTGTTTCCCACAAGTTAAACAATTATTTACTTTGTCTGACATCGGCTGAGGCAAGAAAGAGTCCCCAACGGGGTACTTAGCTTTTTAGAAGTCTTCGGTAGTAGAAATCTCTGGATCTGACCGACCGGCACTTGCGAACAGCTTCTGCTTTGGGCACCGTGCGGCAAGAAAGACTGAGGAAAATGGCATCGGCTGATGCCTTTATACCCAATAAACAGCAGCTATGACGTCGGGTGAAGTGCGACATTAGCCGAGGCCAGACCCAGACTTTGGAATCCGGCCGACCGAAGGGCTGCCTGAGGCAGGACAACCCATATGTTAGGACTGCAGATGCATCCTTGAAGGACATCACTTTGGTTATACATTTGCTTTATTAGGTTATTAAACTATAGACCTTTGCTGATTTGATCATTTTTTATAAATATTTTGCTGTTTATTACCACTAGTAGGTATTTATACCCTCCTGCACAATTGATTTGAACTGTATGTATATAGCCCATCTGCTGGCTATACTTGATGCAACTGAGATTTTTTTCTTTTAACATTTACTTGCAAATAGATTATCAGTGACATCTATGCACAATTGTGACATTTTATTACAATTACCAAATAGTGTTGCCTGTAAACATTTTAACAATTATATTTTAACGTACTTGTCTGGCAATCAGTCTTGTTTATTATCATGTTTTTACAACATTTCCTGTAACTATTCATCTAGTCTAGGAAGGTCTGAGCTCACATTTTATACTCTGTAAACTATAGTTAACTCTTTCAGCATTTTTCTTTAATTATCTGTTAATAAAATGCAGTTATAAAATACTTAGTATTATACTTGTGGTTTGCATAACTATGCAAACTAAACATTATTTTTTTAACTTCTGATTTCAGTATATTTTTATTTATTTAACTGCCCTGTCAATTTTACAAAAACTGTTTGACTAATACCATCTGTGATTTTCTTTTTAAAATTGTTAACTGTTTGGGGTGGTATTATTATACAATTATAAAAAATTAAAAAAAATAAATAGATATTAGCTTAACTATCATATGTTTATATTTACATTATTTATATTTGCTCTTGTCTGTCTGTTATTCTAGTGCATTGTAACAGATGTATTTTAGATGAAAAGAACATACATGCATGTCTGTCTGGTATCTTTATATCTTTATCCAAGCATATCAGTTTGTGACTTTAAATCTTTACTCTTATTAACTATTTTCATTTAATTTTATGCACTAGAACTGTTTTGTGTAACTATTTTTATTTAATATGTATACACAAACTGTTTGTGTACCTTTTGACTATGCTATTAGAATAGCAGCTATATACTGTACTACTGATAAATACTGCGGTGGTGGTGCTGCGGTAGCATTGTCACCTCACAGTAAGACATTGTCCTGTTCGATTCTCAGCTAGAGCATCTTCTGTGTGGAGACAGGCGTGAATGGGCGTACCTTCGTTGAAGGTTGTGCATCAGAGCTGGCAACTCGGCACGTAAAAATCTACTGCCAATCATTAGCGGACCGGAGTTCCGCTGTGGCGACCCCTAACCGGGAAAAGCCGAAAGATACAACAACTGTACTACTGATAAATGTCTTGCTTTAACTGAATGAAAGTAAAACATTTAAGAATGATTTGTCCATACATCAAATCTTAGCATGTATGCTTAACCATTTTCAAAACATAAACATATTATAAAATATATTTCTTTTGCACAGATTAGCTGTGTATGCAGGAAGTTCCCAGTCTCTGTCAGTTAAGCTAATTTATTTCCTTTATCCTGCAACTGCTGTTCAAGAGTTTCCTATAATGTTGCATGGTGTTTCTTACATTCTTTAGTAAGCTGTTCTACTGAATTTGAAACTCCTTTGCACTTTTGAAAAGATGTATGTATAACTTGTCGAAGCTTCCTGAACTCATTGTGTCTGTCTTTTAGAAGTTTATTACATTCTTCTATAACAAAATGTACTAGAGGTTCTATCAGAACTCTGAAATAAACCTTTTACATCTGGTGACAGAACATAACTGTCTAACATTATATATAATGTCAGCATATTAGTGGCATGCACTGTATTTTTATGACATTGTACACACAATAAACATTTTTTACACCACACATGATTTTGTTTCAGATACCAGTCAAATATTGTAATCCATTTGCATAATGCCTTACTATTAACTTGCAATCCATTTGCATAATGCCTTACTATTAACTTGCCCTAATAAGGTTTTAAATTTGCTAATATGCTGTATATACATTTCATTCTGTTATTATTATTACCTTTATGGCATTCATACTGTATGTAACCCAGAAAACTGTTACCAGTCAACAGAGAGACAGATGGCCAAGCTGCTTTATTGTAGATGGTTGTAAAGTCTCTGTAGTTACTTGTGATGTTGTTACAGCAAAACTGGCAGTTTCAGTCTTACAACTTTGTATTGTACCTTTTCTGGAAGTGTCTAACCTTCAAATAAAAAAGGCAACTAGTTCATGTGGTAATTGTAAGCAGTGTCCATACATTATTAAGGAAGATAGTATATGCCTACAAAATGATTTGAACAACAGAGTTTGTTTTTTTAAAGGTAATTGTAACACAAAAATGATAGTGTATCTGGCTATATGTCAAAAGTGCCCTGCATTTTATGTAGGAAAAACGGAGAGGGCTCTTAAGGACAGGATGTATGAACATTTTCATGACATTAAGATTAAGAAAGAGACCAGTGCACTATATAAACATTCTGTTAACTGTTCTTCCTGTAATGGTTTTAAATTCGGGATTATAGATGTGGTTAAAATGAATCCCAGAGGGGGAGATGTGAAAAATCTATTATTAAATAGGGAATTGAAATGGCAACTTAGGTTAAAGTCTAATATTTATCCCGGTTTAAATGAATACATTACCATCAAGCCTGTTTTAATGGCAAAAGCTACACAAATTTAATTATTTACCACTTATTTTTTTAACTATAGAATCTATTTAAAGTAGTATTAGTGTTTCAAAGGGCAATTTAAACAGTTTTTGGTCTTGTGATTGGACCATGTTGCGTGTTTGCACATCTACCTTTTGTAAACATTTTATTGTATATTTTGTCTTTAAATTTTAATAGGACATAACTGAAAGGGGTTTAAATAGAAGGAAATGGAATATGGAGTCATCTGATGAAGTCGTGTACACAAGACGAAAGCGCTTATTCTGCCTGTTATTAAAGAAGTTTGTTACCAACTGTGGGATTGGACCTTTGCTTTTTTGTTGTGACTGTGAAAGAAAGCTTGAACAGCTTGTAGCAGGCTAAGTGTAGTCCACTTGCTTTGTGGGTGGTTAGTCTGTTGAGTGCATTAAGCATTGTAACAGTGGGGGGAGGGATGAGATAGGCTTGCTGTATTTTATTTCCATATACACATTGTAATCTACTTGGGATTCAAGCTATAATAGGGGGGGGGATGCAACGCCAGTGTAATCTTGTGTGAAAGTGAGTTCAAATTATATAGAGTAAGGGGAAGCGGTGGTTAGTCCGCGGTTTTCAAGGAGGCATAATGAGAATTTTGGTGCAGCCTGTTAAATCAATGAGAGATCTGAAGAGTGGGACAACTTTAGGACTAATTTACTTAACTCCAGGGCTTTAGAATGATGAGGTATGCAAACAATTACTTTACAGTACACATTACACAATACGCAAAGTACACATAGTATGAACCAGTTAAAGAAAATGAAAGAAAAAAATAAGAAAAGGACATATAAAAAAAAAACAATTGATTAGTAACAAAGAATGCTCAACTCTAAAGCTATTATTTTTTATTACTAATCAATTATGTTTTACTATGTCTTTTTACCCCTTGCTGTGTATAATTTGAACTCACTCACATGCCCTGCAAGCTTTCTTTTGCGCAGTATAACCATCTCCCTTACTTTCATAACCCTAACACTTCCTTATCCTTCTTCATAGCACAACTCTCACCATTTGTGATTGTCAAAATATTGTGGAGGCTACCTTCCATTCCTGCATACATTTCGTCTTACTAATAGTTTTTTAATGTTCTTTTGACACGACCTCATCCCTGCACCCAAGCCAGCCTCCCTCTTAGGTTTATGGCTAGACCAGTCACTTAACTGAAAACACAAGAAAAAAGATCAGTTCTCTTTTATTCTGGTCCTGGAAATTAACTTGTTTTCTTTCCAAACCAGCTAGAGCTGCAATAGGCAAAGAAGTCCTCTCCTTGCTCAACTTGAACATAGCGCCACATCATAGCCACAGTCTCAAAAAAAACAATCAACTGTACAATCTATTGAAAATAAAATCTACAGATTCATTTCCATTTCCTCCCCGATGCATCACCCTCTCCAAAACCAAATGTCTACCAGTCTCCTAAACAGTTTAGCTGCTACTCGTGTTTCTTCTTTTCAAACTACTTCTACCAGGTGCCTTCCCATCTCTTGCAGCCAAAATCCATAATAAAACCATCCCCTAAAATATCTGCGACCTCTCCCAATTAACTCCCTCAACCCCAGACACCCCAAACCTAACTGCACTGTACTGACCATTCCTACTCCATTTTTGTACCCAAGCTCTAGCAATTCCCCCCACTTAAAAGTCTCTTGTTTCTCCACTTTCAGAGCACAGCTCAAAAGTCACCTCCATCAAAAATATGACTGCAAGTTATTTTCTTCTAGATACATCACCTAAATCCTCCTTCACCTGCATCACTTCTAGTTCAACCCTCTGTTTTCACCTACTCCTTCCCTCTCATATTTATACTAAAACTTAATTCACATTTACTTATTTTATTCTGTTAATATTTACATAGTTTCAATTATCAATGACATTTTCTACCTTCTGTGATTACGCCACATTTCTGTATTTGCTCTGTTTTATTGTTTTGAATATTACCTGGACTGTGCCTGCAAATGGTCTATTGTAATCAGTGTACTACCCCGTAAACAAGTTAAATAAATAAAAATAAATTGTGAGTACAATACAGAATTTAGCTAGAGCCAGTTTAATTGTCTTAGACAGATGCAGAGATGTAATCTATATTATTGACTTGTGATTTGGCTACTTTACTGTAACATTGATCTAGTTTGGTTAATTGAGTAATTGATACTGGTAGGCAAAGGAGAGGTATATAAAATGGGTGGGAGTAGAAAAAAGTGAATATTTTTTATCTAGCAGAGTCAGTAAGGTAGTGTTTTACTCTACAGAGACAGCCTAGCTTTTGGTGTATGTCTTCTTTATGGCTTGCTGGTGGTGGAGATCAAATTTCAGGTGGTTGTCTATAATCACACCTAGTAGTTTGGTGTGAGATATCAGTTCTATATTGGTCTTGCTGGATGACAGTATAATAAAGTTAGTTTTTTGGGAGGATAGACAGGGGTGAACAGTAGTACTTTATTTTTCTTTGGATTGAAGAGGAGTTGAGTTGTTGAGCCAAGATTCTAAGGAGGTGAAGGATTTGGGGGTGAGTGTCTGGAGCATGGGTAGTGTCCCAAACAGGATATATCAGAGTGGAGTCATCAGCGTATTGTACTATGGTGGCATCTTTGGCTGCTGGGTTTAGGTCTTTGATTAATGAGTTAAACAGCATTGGTCCTACGACAGGACAAATATAGGAAGGAAAGAGGCAAAATCATCTTCCCATTTCACTGCTTGGGATTTATTAGTGAGCTAATTAAGAAATCAGTTAAGTGAGGAGGGTGACAGTCCAGTGTAAGAGTTTAGTTAAGAGAATTTGTTACTGACTGTCAAATGCCTTGGATAGAACCAGAAATAGGACTACGGTTATATTAATTTCTATTTTTTTTTATTTTTATTTAACATTTGTTTACTGGGAAAGTCCAACTTGGAACGAAGCCAATTTTCAGCAGAGGCCCGGGAAGAAACACGCCAGACATGTGTCTTTGTAAGGTGATTGATTTATTTAATCTGTGACCTTTAGGATGGCAGTATTTATTATTTCATTACTTTACAGTGGTAAATGCTAAGAGTAATTACACTTTCATACATAATGGATGCAGACAACTCCTATGGGATTGCCAACTGGCTTAAAGACAGAACTCACACGGTAAGAATAGCAGGCTCCATCCTACTCTAAACCAGTCACAAGTGGTGCCCTGCAAGGCTAGGTCCTGGGACCCCTACTGTTCGGCATATACTTCTCAGAAGTACAGGCAAACACAGAAGGACTATGGCTAACCAAGTTTGCCAATGACTGCAAACTGGGAGCCATAATTGACTCTCCGGCCGACACGGACATCCTCCAAAAGGGCCTTACTGAGACGGACATCTGGTGTCAAAGTCATGGCCTCAACCTAAATGCCAAAAAATGCATAGTCATTCCATTTGGGAAAAACAAAACACCCATGAATTACCACACAGGTGGCAGCCCCCTTAATATAGAAGAGGTAATAAGAGATCAGGGAACCCAGGTAGATAGTAATCTCTCCTTTGACAATCATATTGCCAAAGTAGTTAGGAAATCCATCTATGTGGCCCATCTAATTACTAAACGGTTCGCATCTAGAAATAAAGAGGTTTTAGTGCCCCTCTACTCGTCACTCATTAGACCCATCACAGAGTACAATGCCCCATTTGGGATGTACCTCACAAGACACTTCCAACAGCTGGAAAGTCCACAAAAGTACCTCACCAAGAGGATTACTGGCCTCAAACATATGTCCTATGCAGCTCGACTGAAAAAACTCTGGCTATACTCAGTGGCATATCGCTTACTCGGAGGTGATCTCTGCCTGACTTACAAAGCCATGTCCAACTCAGAATTGATGGACATGCTCCACCTAAAGAAATCCAAGTCGCTGCGAGCCATGCGCTCTAGTGAGCTAAACCTCACCACAACAATAAATAGAACATGCTGGAGGGATAGATTCCTGTCACAGAGACTCCCCATGCTTTGGAACAAAATTCCAAACTACATTAGGCAGAGCTCCTCACTAACGCTCTTCAAGAGAAACCTTGTGACGAGTGGATGGGTAGCAGAAAATACACCCCTGGGATCACTTCATTGGCTCTGCTTGACAGAAAATCAGTTAATTAATCAATGGGGCGGCGAAAGCCGACACACTCTGACTAGGCTTATAAATGCCCTCGGGCAGATAGCCTAGTACCTACCTATGAACCTATATAAAATTATTACCTCATCAATTTCCTGTGGTAGTTAACCTTACAGGGTCACCTAGCATCATCTTATTCCATTACAAAAGCAAAAACAGTAAAAGATTTCTAACTACTGGGAAGCAGGGAATATAGAAAAAAGCGTTCTCAAATGAAAATATCTAGATTACGTAACTCAGCTTTTAATGCAGTGCTTTTTAAAACAATCTCTCAGAGATAACATATGTACTTATTTTATACCCGATAACTAGGTTGGTGGGCTTATTCTAAAGCCCTTTTTCAACACAGATCTGACTGTAGACAATGACAACACCATGCAATTGATCATTTGCATTCGGTTACGTGGAACACTGTATACAAAATCAAAGTCACTTACATGCTAAGAGTAATTTCAATTTCATACATACGTGCCAGCAGACAATTCATAAAAAAAATCAAAGTCATTTACAAATACATACTGTTTCCAACTTTATATACAGTACATGTGGACATACAATATCAAAATCAGTAAAATAAAACATTACAGCCTTCACACACACAGGAATAATGTCAGCTTTAATTTACATTACATACAGATGTATTAGCTCAAAACAAATTGAGATTTACTAAACAGATGGATTTCTTGAAGCTGCAAACAGAACACAATGACAGAGTTGCCAAGCAGAAATGTTAATCAATATGGAGTTGGAATGAACAAAGGGAGAAGGAGCTGGAAGGGAGTTAAGAGTGGGTTCTCTTTTGGACAACAGCAATGTTTCATTTTCTTTTCTTTGTATTTGCTTTTCTTGACCAGATTTTTCTCACTAGTAGGGTTACCACCTGTCCCACTTTGCGAGGGACAGTCCCTCTTTGGGCAGTTGTGTCCTGCGGCAAACTTGAAAAAACAGCAAATGTCCTGACATTTTAGGACAAAATTATTTCCTAAGTTTTCTTTAATAGTTTCATAGAACAGTTGTTTTTTTTATCTGAAACACCTAAATGTCATATGAAATAGCATAAGCAACTCAAATGCTACAAGAATAAGCTTCTATTTTGACAAAGAAGTGACATTTTGTCCTTTGTACTGATCATGGGTACATTTTGTCCTGCAAAATCTGACATTTCTACAACAAACGTCCCACTTTGGGCATTTGAAAAGGTGGCAGCCCTACTCACTAGGCTAGCAGCCTCTTCACAGTGAAGACACAAGATGGTATTTATATACTGAATAAAGGAAATCCAGCCAGGACATAAGGGAATGGGAAACCCCCCCCACTCTCTTCAATAAATTCCATGGGATCTTCTATAGCCATCTGAACTACCACCACCTCAGGCAGATGGGACCTTGGTGTAATGTTTTATCTGAAGGACAATTCATGATGTACTGCAGTGTTACTACTAGAAAACTAATCACTTGGGATGGTAATAGAACCTTCTAATCTTTCAATACCAAAGTTGTACTCATGCTACATGTTCAGCCACTGAATGAACATCAGCCTAGCTACTACATACATGTATATAAATAGGTATCTTATTAATAGTCAATGTTCTGTTACATCAACAGAGAGTCTATTAATGCTGAAATGTTGACTGCACAAATGATCCAAATGGGGGAGCCTAAAGACACACACACACACACACACACACACACACACACACACACACACACACACACACACACACACACACACACCCCATAACTTATACATATGAACGCCATAGTCACACGACCATGATCACAACCTGTTATTCAAACTGATTGCTCCTATATGTGAGAGTGCATTCAATAGCTTTTAACAGCAAAAATAGCTATCTACCACCTATGCATTCAATAGAATGCCTGAAAGCCATATTGTACAGGTGTGTGGAAATATGGCTTCATGACGCTGGCTGACAAAGTTCGCACACGAATGCAGGTTGGAAGCCATTATTAACTCCCAAAGTGATGTTGACATCCTACAGAAAGCCCTCACTGAGATCGACTGGTGTCAGAAAGTAAAGTTGTGTGCACTTACCATAAATGTAGATGTTCGAGTGTATTCACTGTTGCAGCCATCGCATTTGGGTCATCTGCCTGCAGGTAGCCTTCAGCCCGGCCTGAATACCAGAGTCTTGGATTCCTGCATCGGATGCTGTCTCTTCTTCCATGACGTCAGGTCGTCAGGGGTATAAAACATACAGCTGACGCTATTACACCAGTTTTTCTTGCCCCAGATGTCAGCTGCCCCCACAATGGGAAGCAATTATATGTTATGATATACCTCCATCAAAAAGCAAATACACCAGAAAACTTAATTACGCTAAACAAGAAGGAAAGGTAGAGCCAAGAGAAGTCAGGGGGCTGGAACAGTGAATACACTCGAACATCTACATTTATGATAAGTGTACACAACTGTACTATGTTCTTCATGTTTCACTGTTGCAGTCATCACATTTGTGTTGATTCCCAAAGCTAAGGAAAGGAGGAGGAAGTTAGAGAGCATTAGGGCCAGCTATTAAGCCCTGCAAGACTGCAGTGGCAAAACCAGCTCTGGATTTAGAAAAAATAGGCATGTGGTAATGCTTGGTGAAGGTATGTATAGAGCTTCAGGTAGCAGCTTCTAGGATGTCCCTGGTAAGGACTCCTCTGAGAAAGGCTGCAGAGGTAGATGCAGCCCTGGTGGAATGTGATCTTATTCCCTGTGGGGTAGGTCCTTCCATGGTGCTTGTAGCAGAAATTAATGCAATGGGCTATCCACTTAGAAATGGTTTGCTTTGAAATGGCCTTCCCCTCTGCCCCTGCAGCAAAGCCAACTAGCAGCTGTTCAGTTTTTCTGAGAGGCTTAGTCCTGTCCAAATAAAATCTAAGTTGTCTGTGCACCTCCACAGAGTGCAGTATTCGTTCCCCTTTATTTTGTGGATTAGGGAAGAAAGTAGGCAAATGAATGGACTGATTTAAGGCCACACTAGACACCACTTTGAGCATAAAGGAAGGATTGATCCCGAGGGAAACCCTGTCTGCATGGAAGATAATGAAGGGTTCCAATGCCATGAGGGCCTGTAATTCAGACACTCTTCTTGCTGTAGTAATGGCTAAAAGGAAGGCCATTTTCCAAGAAAGGAATTTCAACTCTGCAGTTGCAGCTGGCTCAAATGGAGGGAGAGTGAGCTTTTCCAATACAAAGTTAGGGTCCCAGGCTGGAGTAGGGGCTCTTCTGGGGGGGTCTTAAATTTTTGGTCCCTCTAAGGAATTGCTTTAGCGGGGGGCGAGAGAAGAGGGGTGGCTCAGTATTATAATGTGCTCAAATGGCAGAGGCATGAATTTTAATTGACGAGAAGGATAGGCCCTTGTGGAGCATTTCTATTAAGTACTGAAAAATATGAGTTAAGCTGGGCACCGTTGTGCCCATCCCCTGAGTCTGGCTCCAGGAACAGTATCTCTTCCACTTTTCAGCATAGGATTTTCTAGTACTAGGCCTCCTTGCCTCCAGAATGACATCTAGCACCTGCTTACTGAGGGATGTTATTTGAGAGCTCAAGGACTTAGCCAGGCTGCAAGGTTCAGGGTTTAAAGCTGAGGGTGTAGAATCTGGCCTGCCTGCTCGGACAGCAGGGAAGGGGTCTGAGGCAGGTGCCATAGTTCCAGCAGTGTCATACTGTGCAAGAGGGGGTACCAGTGATGGCGTGTTCAGTCTGGTGCAATCAGTATTGCCCTTGGCTTGTCCTGTTTTATCTTTTGCAGAACCTTCGAGAGGAGAGGCAGAGGGGGAAAGGCATAAACCGAGGGGCTTTTCCAGGTAAGGGACAGGGCATCCACTTTCCAAGCTTGGCTGTGGGAAGTCTTTGTGCAGAATTTGTCCAATTGGTAGTTCTGAGGTGAGGGAAACAGGTCTATCTCTGGAGTCCCCCATTTGTTCCTCAAGTGGTTGAATATTTTTGGTTCCAGTTTCCATTCGTGTGGGTCCACGAGATTTCTGCTTAGGTCGCCTGCCAGTGAATTTAGCTTGCCTGGCAGGAATTGAACTTGTAGGTGCACTTTGTAGCTCAAGGCTGTGTTCCACAGAGCCATGGCTAGTCTGCAGAGAGGGCACGAGTGGACTCCCCCCTGCTTGTTTGTGTACCACATAACTGTGGTGTTTTCTGTCTTTACCAATAATTGTCCTGGAAGAATGTGGTCTTTCAAGGCTGTCAGGGAATTCTGTACAACTAACATTTCTTTTTGGTTGATATGCAGGTGTATCTGTCTCAAGTTCCATTTTACCCTGAATGCATTGCCCTGCCAAGTGAGCCCCCCATGCATAGTCTGATGTGTCTGTTGTTAGGGTGTGGGAAGCAGGGAGTAGAGTAAAAGGGAGCCCCTTGTTGTGGTAGCAGGCCTCTGCCCACCAACGGAACTCTGTCTTTATACAAGGAATGATAGGAATTATTGACTCCAGGTCCTGAGAATGTTGACACCCATAGGCTTTTTAGATACCACTGTAGTTTCCTCATATGCAGTCTTGCATGTGGAATTAGTAGAATGCAAGAGGCCATGAACTCCAGGGCTTGCAGAATTTTCCTTGCAGATAGCTGGATCTTTGTGGCCAGTAGTTTGAAGTAGGTTATCAAATAAACTTGTTTCTCTGAAGTGAGGAAAGTCATCTGGAAAGTTGTGTTCAAGCTTGCTCCCAGGAATACAATCTGTTGGCAGGGTACTAGGTTAGATTTCTTTTCATTTATGGTGTACCCCAGTGAGGTTAGAAGTTTCTTTATGAATGCCAGATGTTTTAATAGCAAGTCCTGGCTTTCTGCCTGAATCAGACAATCGTCCAAGTACAGGTATATTGGAACATTTCTCTGCCTGCAAAATGCAATGGCTGGAGCTAGACACTTTGTGAATACCCCGGGCGCAGTACATAAGCCAAAGGGAAGTGCAGAGAACTCATAGTGCATGAAGCCTGCAATGAAGCGTAGGTATTTCCTGCAAGATTCCCTTATTGGAATGTGCAGGTAAGCTTCCTTTAAGTCTAAGGTTGCCAACCAGGCATTTTTGCCTAGCACAGGAAGGAGCTGTTGAAGTGTTAGCATTTTGAATTTTGGGATTACCAGAAAGGTGTTTAGGATAGAGAGGTCCAGGATAGGATGCCAGGTGCTGTCTTTTCTGGGTACCAGGGAAAAGTCTTGAATAAAAACCTTGTCCCCTTTGTTCTTCTGGGACAGGTTGAATAGCCCTGTTACTTAGAAGAGAGAGAACCTGCTGTTGGGCCTCCACCCACTGATTTGGGGGTAGGTCTGGCCAACCGTTTGGGGTTGGTAGGTTGTGGAAGTGGATTCTGTATCCTTGGGAAACTATATTCAAAACCCATTTGTCCTGGGTAATGAGTTTCCATTTTTTTGCATGCAGGGCGAGTTTTCCTCCTAAGGGAGCAGGCAGTAGAGCAGGGCTTGGAAGGACTAAGGTTAAGTCATTATGCCATTTTTCCGTAGGGGGTGTCTTACTACTCCCTGCTTTAGAAGTGGGAGCCCCCCTCTGCTTAGGCCTATGCGCAGTCTGAGACTTTAACCTGGGTGGTCTGCTGTTCCTGGGTTTGGACTGAGAAGTCCTGGAAGAGACTGGAAAGGACCAATTCTTTGAAGGCCAATGCCTACTAAATCTGGGAGGCTGTACTTGTAGGAAATCTTTAACAGTTTGCATAGATTCAGCTTTTTCCTCCATCCTTTTGAGGACGACTTCTGCTTTTTTGCCAAACAGGCAGTCTTGATTTAAGGGAGCATCCAGTAATTTAGCTTTAACATGATCTGGCAAGTTTTGCTCCTTAAGCCAAGCATGCCTTCTAAGTACAGACCCAGTGACAGCAGCCCTGCAAGATGCTTCTAAAGAGTCAAAACCACATTGCAAAGTAGGTTTACCAACTTGTTCTGCACAATGCATTAAATCCTGTAATTGTTCGTGTTCAGCACAGTCAGGAATTAACATCATTTTCTGCTTAAGTAGTCCCATAATATGCTGCTGGTACTTAAACATATGAAACTGGCAATTTAAAGCCCTAATGACCAAAGTAGCAGAAGTGTATACCTTCTTACCCCATCTGTCCGAGGCTCTAGAATCTCTATCAGAAGGGGGTAGGATTTTTCACAGCAGTAGCCTTGATGCCTTTTGGTCCTTGGGAAATTGGCTCTGGATTCGCAGTAGGATTTTTGAACAGGAACCTCCGAGAGTCAGGTACTCTAATACCGGTCAGGTTTTTTGGGAGCTGGAGGTAAAGTGTCTGGGGAAAGGCTAGATTCCAAGAAAGCATCACCTACAATGTCCAGAACAGGAGGGATAGCTAAAGGCCTGCATTGAGAAATGACTAAGAATTCCCTAAGCTTCTTTTTGGAGTCAGAGGAATCTTGGCTTTCCCAACGGAAATGCTCCCCAACAGTGTGCAAGGTTTCACCAAAAGAAAAATCTTCTGGAGGGGAAGCAGAGGGAATGGAATCCTCATAGGTAGATAAAGGCAAATCTTGGTCATCAGAAGGAACAGAAATATCAGATTCCTGATCAGAAGAATCAGAAGGAAAATCAGTTCTAGGTCTCTAAGAGGGGTAAGGCTGGCTTCCCCTAATTAAGGTAATAAGGTATTCGGCCATTCTAGGCATTTGTTTTTTAGGCATATGGGTCTGAGCATGTGGTTTGGACATCGGTTTTCTAGGCGTGGATCAAGTTTTAGGCCTGGATGAAGAAGATGGCGCCGGTTTAAAATGCAAGTCTGTAGGCCTGAATACACCCTCAGAAGCTGGTGCCTGCACAGCAAGCTCTGGACCCATCCAAGGTAGAGACATCCGCAGGTTCCATAGTTGAAGGCGCAGCACGCGGCATACTGGACTCCGAATGTGTCTCGGTAGAAGCCTGTTAATCTGAGGTAGCAGGTATGAGGTAGCGGGTATCAGGGGCTGCAAAAGCGCCTCACTGAGTATTGGCGGACTGGCGACTAGCTTAACGGAAGTGTCATTGGCAGTTTTGGACCTATGTGGTCTGTCTCTGTCTTTATCTAAGTTTTTTCGGAAGATCGGTAATTGAATGGCTTAACAAAGCCATTTCTGGGTAGTTATACTGAGTACCAAAATAATTTGCTGCAAAGATAGCCCGACGACGAATAGTTCGGGGGTTGAACAAGGCACAAAACCGACAGCGAGGGACGTCGTGGTCTGGGCCTAAGCAAGGAATGCAGTAAGAATGAAAATCTTTATGAGGTATTTGCTTTCCACAGGTAAGACAATTGTTAACTTTTACTGACATTGGTTGGAGCAAGAAAAAATATCCCCAACGGGGTACTTATCTTTTTTTGAAGACTTCGAATCTGAAATTCGAAAATAAAAATTTCAGGAGTTGGCCAACCGGCACTTGCGAACTGCTTCTGTTTTGGGCACCGCAAGAAAGACTGGTGTAATGGCATCGGCTGCATGTTTTATACCCCTGATGTCATGGAAGAAGAGACCGCATCCGACGCAGGAATCCAAGACTCTGGTATTCAGGCCGGCTGAGGGCTACCTGCAGGCAGATAACCCAAATGTGATGACTGCAACAGTGAAACATGAAAAACATCCATGGCCTTAAGCTCAATGCCAAAAAATGTGTCATCAGCTTTGGGAAAAACCCCAGTTCCCATGAATTACCACATCGATGGTAGTCCACTGAACACAGAAGGTGATCTAAGAGATCCGGGAACATAGGCTGACAAGCAACCCCTCTTTTCACCACCACATTGTCACTGTGGTCAGAAATTCTTTCAATGTGGCACATCTCATTACTAAGGGTTTTGCATACAGGAAGAAAGAGGTCATTGCCTCCCCTCTACTCTTCCCTCATTAGGCCAATCATTGAGTACAATGCTCCATTTGGCATGTACCTTACTAGACACCTGCAACAACTGCAGAGGCTGCAAAAGTACCTCACAAAGAGGATCCTAGGCTTTAAACACTTCTATATGGACAGACTCAAAAAAACTCCAACGATTCTCGGCCTCATTTCGCCTACTTAGAGGCGATCTCTGCTTGACTTACAAAGCCATGTCTGACCCAGCTCTGTTAGAAATGCTGCATCTAAAGAAATCCCAATCCCTCTGCAACACACGCTCCAGAGACCTCAACCTCATTACCACAATCAACACAATGTGCTGGAGGGACAGGATCATAACCCACAGACTGCCCATGCTATGGAATAGACTTCCCACATACATGTCAAACAGAGCACCTCCAAGAGGAATCTTGAGTGGATGGGAAATAGAAAATTCACCCCGAGGATCACTCCAGTGGCTCTACCTGACACAGGCACTGGGAACTGAGGTCGGGTGGCACGATGCCAGGCTTGTAAGAGCTCCAGGGCCATTAGCCTAGAACACATCTATGAACCTATAGCTTCCAGGCATTCTATTCAATACAATATATAATATCTAGATATTTGCATTGTATATACGTGTGTGTGTGTGTGTGTGTGTGTGTCTATCTATCTATATATATATATATATATATATATATATATATATATATATATATATATATTAAATTTATTCACAAATTAATGTCCCAGATACACCCAAAATACAGTGGCAGTGGTAAAAACTGAAGCAGTTTTAAACTCAGCTCAACCAGAAAAAAAATGGAACAAACTGGGGCCATTGCATAAGGGAGAATAAGCAATGAGCATAAAGATGTTTTAGAATGTTAGATTAATGGTTCATTCTTTAAAAGGCAAGCCAAGCATGTTCAAAGTAGCACAGTATTCAGGTTGAGGCTGAGAGAAGAAAACTTAGGACTACAAAAAGGAATTTGTCAACAGTTTCTATCCTTTAAGGCTCTAAACTCCTAGTGTACCACTTACTACTGCCTATAAATACAGCCAGGTACAGAAAAAAAAGTCACCAGCAAAGCTCTACAGGGTTCAATGTTGGGGCTAGCCCTATTCAGTTTGGGTACATTATACTTAAAAAATGTTTTCAGATGACACCAAGCTATGAAAGGAACCTGTGTTTAGCAAGCCTACCGGATTAACAAAAAACATAGCTATCCTTCCCTTAGAGTTTTGCTGAAGTTGCAAGCAGAGTTCCAACATAATTCTGTATACCACATAGGATGAATGACACTAGATGCGAAAAAGTTCAAAGGAGAATACAAAAACAATCATCGCAATGGACAGGCAGAAATATGGACTCTGAGAGCTTAAACTATATTTACAGGAGGACATTAGGCAGCGAGATGACAAGAGCACAATGTCACTGTAAGACAGCAGGTGGTGGAACTGGGTTTAACAAAGTAATGTGAAATGGTTCGATCTCGCCGTTTGTTCTTACACACGGGTTCGGAGCCGATCCTCGGCTCCGAGTCGGCCACATCATCAGCTCCGCATCTTCAAGAAAGCTCGAGGCACAGTTCTATCCCATGATCCTCCTGTGCTAACCCTCAGATCTAGTTTGCCGCTAGCAGCAGATCGCATCGTGAGAGGCTCGGGTCAGTATTTTTTCATACTATTATACTATCCTTTTTTGAAGTTTGTAGTTTTAAAAGTAGTTTAAAAAGTAGATTAGTAGTGTAGAGTGTGACAGTTTATTAGAGAGTGTGTTTTCATATAGCTAAAGTAGTTTAAATAGTTTAGTGTTTTACTTCAGTTAAGGCCTTGTTGTTATTCTGTCAGGACTGACAGTAGGATTTAAATTGTTATTTTTTTCTGCCTTAACTTATTCTTCCCTTTATATATAGAGAGATAAGTATTATTCCAATATTTAGAGTGTTATAGTGTGTTATTATATATACATATATATATATATATATATAGTGTGTTAGTATTTTGTTTACTAGATATCTTAGAGTGCTAGTATGTCTGAAAAAGCTAAGTCAGGCTTTAAAAGGTGTCAGTGTGGACAAAAGATGTCCATAACTGATAACCATTCTTCCTGCATCTACTGTCTTGGCCCTCACCACTTGCAGGAAGACTGTTCCATCTGTCATTCCTTCAGTGGGAGGGTCATGCTAGAAAGATGCAGGAAGTTGGTGGACAGAGGGTTATTAAAACCCGACTTTCAGGAGGCCCTGGATAAGACTGAACAAGTGTCCAAGTCTTCGAAGGGGTCCAAGTCTTCAAGAGTGTCGGAGCCTAAGTCCTCGGCTCTGAGCACCTCTTTTCAGATTCGGACGCCGGCTCCAAAGACCTCTGGGTTGGGCGTCGAATGTTGGTCTCTGATCGAGACTCAGGTATTGGAGCTGGTGTCGGAGGTACCACCGCCTTCAATCCTTCGCTCGGTGACGGCTTCGGCCCCTTCGACCCGTTCTTCGAGGCCGCTTTCAGACTCCGACGTGGACCGAGTGGTACAGAAGTTAATGGAGAACTCGGCTCTGCCCAAACTAATCGAGGCTTCATCCCAATTGGTTTCGAAACTCAAGGCTCTTCCCGCCCCTGAGACAAATCCTCCTCCGAGACCCGTCGAGTCGTCGGAGCCAGGAATCGAAGAGCCAGTGATTGTAGAGCCCTTGATGCAGAAACCTCCAGTAGCGCTATCGGCACCGTTGACCTCGACACCTTCGGAACCAGCCGGGGGGTCTCGGAGCCGACTATCTTTCCTAGGTTCCGGGGCGGACAGTCGAACCGAACTTTCGGTTCCGACTCTCCCCCTCGGGGCCTCGGCTCAGATCAGCTCAGATCCGTCCTCAGGGTCAGAGCCCGTGGTCCCGGTTCCGGGGAAACTACCGGCTTCTTCGGAACCGATGGGGTCCTCGGATCGGGGCACCGGTGCCTTCGACAGCATGAGGAAGGTCTTGTCTGAACAGACACATACGTCATCGGCATCTTCTTCTCCTCCCCCAAAGGGTCGACGTTCTGCTTCTGTACCTTCGGTTCCTACCAAGCGTCGAGACCCAATGCCTCAGCCAGCCCCAGAGGGCACCCCTGGTTCCTCGGATGCCTCCCCAGAAGCCCCCTCTGAGGATGTACCGAGGAAAAGATTGTGCAAGAGGAGGCACATTGATTCCCCACTGGAATCTCTGACATCTGATACCGATTTGGATGAAGCAGAAGTGTCCCCACGGTCCCCCTATGAAGATGTCTCTTTTTGCTGACATTTTGGAAATCTTGAAACAGAGGGGAGACTGGCAGACCCTTGCCCCTTCTGTAGACGAATCGGTGTTGCTGACGGCTTTGGGGCTCAACCTTCTACCTCCTGGGTGACCCCTCCCTTTGACGAGCTCATGGACCTGATAGCGCGAAGGGTGTGGGAGACACCTGATATAGTGGAACCGGTCCCCTGCAGACCCAACAAATATATCACGTCCCCTCAAGACAAAAGCTTTCTGACTAAAGGAGTACCAGTGGATACTATGGTGGTGGCGGCAGCCACTAAGAAGGAAATGTCCGAATCATCTTCCTCTGTTCATTCTCCTAATAAGGATTCTAGGACGATGGACAGGTATGGGAAGCGCGTGTTTAGTTCTGCGACTTTTTCCATGCGATCGCTGAACTACCTTACGCATTTCACGCGTCTACAGAGAGATCTCCTCAAGGAACTGGGAGATACTCTCCAGGGCAATACAGATGCTGCTGTCTCCGAGAAAGTGATAGCACACCTTAACACCCTCAATTCCATAGTTAACTCATCCATGAGGCTCATTTCTTATGCAGCCGAAGGTTCGAGTAGAGCTGCAGCCTCAGCAATTGCTCTGAGGAGACGATCCTAGCTGCGCCTATGCTCCTTTGCGGAAGCCTTCAAGTCTTCCTTTGCTAACGCCCCTTTTGATGGTGCCTCACTGTTTGGTCCCAAAGTAAAGGAGACTCTCACTAGGTGCGAGCAAGAAGGGAAGACCCTGTCTGCCGTAGGGGTCCATTTTTCCGCCCCATCTAGACCATACCCCAAAGGGCAAAGAGGCGGAAAAATTTGGTTCCGAAAGACTCTGGGATCCTTTCAGCCCACACAGAGTGATGCCCCCTCCAGAGGCAGAGGAGAGAGAAGAAATGGAAGACGCCGCCCAGGTGGCGGAGGGGGTCCGCAAAATCAGGGCGACAGAGATACGTTCTCTGGGAAGCCTTTTCAGCACTCCTGAGTGCATGCCCGGCTGTCCTACTCTGGAGGCAGTCGGGGGTCGCTTGGCTTTATACCCAGTGGCCTGGCTAAATCTTACATCGGATTCCTGGGTAAAAAGCATAGTTACCAGAGGCTACAATATTCCATTTATAAAAATTCCACCTGCCCCCAAAAATCTCCCAGATGTTCCACCCAGTCTGCGAGACCAGGCAGCCGTAGAAATAAAAAGGCTGCTCGAAAACGGAGTCATCCAACCAGTCCCAGCGGACCAGATAGGATCCGGAACTTACTCAAGGTTCTTTTTAGTTCCAAAGAAAACAGGGGACTGGAGACCAATTTTGGACCTCAGCAGACTCAACACTTTCGTGAAAAAGGAAAAGTTCCGGATGGTCACGCTACAGTCGATCCTTCCTTTCCTACAGGACGGCGACTGGATGTGCTCTATAGATCTGAAAGACGCGTACTACCATATCAAGATGGCCAGAGTGTCCAAAGATCACCTGCGCTTCCGGCTGGGAGCCAGTCACTTCCAGTTTCGTGCTCTGCCCTTTGGCCTCACCTCAGCCCCCAGGGTGTTCACCAAATGCATGGCAGTAGTAGCGTCTCACTTGAGACAAATGGGATTCCGAGTGTTTCCTTACTTAGACTGGCTCCGGTCCGCCACCACTGAGTATCGTCTTGTGCAAGCCAGGGATTACACCATCAACCTTTGCTCCTCTCTGGACATAACAGTCAATTTTGGAAAATCTGTCTTATCGCCCTCACAGCATATCTCATTTATAGGGGCAGAGTTCGACACTTCTCTGGCTCGAATCAATCTCCCCACACTAAGAGTATCAGCCCTCAGAAATCAAATTTCTATCCTTCTTCAGAGCAGGAGAGTCCCTGCACAGCAAATCTCAAGTGCGCTAGGAATGATGGCAGCCGCTCTTATCGTAGTCCCCCTAGGCAGGATGCATGTGAGGATTCTTCAATGGATGCTATTCGCTCAGTGGTCTTACCGACAGCTTCCACTATCTCACGAGATCTTAATCACGAACTCCTGCAAATGGGATCTCCTATGGTGGATGCACAGTCAGGCCCTAACAGCAGGCCGACCATTTGTGTTGCCCAGTCCTATAGCTACTTTAACCACGGACACTTTCCTGTCAGGGTGGGGGGGATTTTTTCAGGAAAGAACAGTCCAAGGTCAATGGTCCAACTTGGAGTACAACCTGCACATCAATGTCCTAGAGCTGAGGGCAGTGTTTCTAGCGTTGTAACACTTTCACAAGTCCTTACCTCTGGGAACAGTAACAGTTCAGACAGACAACATGTCAGTAGTCTGGTACATAAACAAACAGGGAGGAACCGGGTCTTATCCATTGTGCAGAGAGGCCCTCAGGATTTGGCAATGGGCTGTGTCTACCGGACGCTTTCTGATAGCAACGCACATCCCGGGGACATCCAACGTCATTGCGGACAGGTTGAGCAGAGCCATCCTGTTGCCCCATGAGTGGTCCCTCAAATCTCAAGTAGAGGAAAAGATTTTCCGCAGATGGGGCCAGCCTTGCTGCAACCTATTTGCATCCCCATTGAATGCCAAATGCAGAAGCTACTTTGCACTACTACCCCCTCTGGGGGGTGCCCCCAGGGACGCACTGGTACACGATTGGCCCCCGGGTCTCCTTTACACTTTTCCCCGTCCCGCTAATTCCCAAATTCCTGCACAAAGCCAAACATCTGGAAAGGACCATAATTCTGATAGCCCCATTCTGGCCTCGACAAATCTGGTTCCCCTTTCTTCAAACTCATCAGGTGGAGGAACCGTGGATTCTGGACCCAGTGCCAGATCTGTTGACGCACTCGTCGGGAGTTCCTCACACATCTCTCAAGTCCCTCAAACTGACAGCTTGGCTGCTCCGCTTCCCATCTTAGCCAGGTCAGATTTACTGTCCCCTGCAGTACAGCACATAACTGTATCTTCCCACAAGCCATCCACAAGGAAGCTATACAACAGCAAATGGAAACGTTTTGCGTACTGGGCCTCGCAGCAGGGTATAGATCCGTCAGCGGCTCCAGTACACAAGATATTAGAATTTCTTTTGACATTTTTTCATGAAGGAGCATCGACTTCCACGATAAGGGTACAACTTGCGGCTATATCTAATTTTCATGTTGGTCAGGGAGATAGATCTCTCATGTCCTACAGACTTTGCAAAGCCTTTATGAAAGGTACCTTTCACCTCCGTCCCCCCTTTCGTAATCCAGTTGCCCCATGGAATCTTAACCTGATGTTATCACAGCTCATGTTGCCCCCATTCGAACCAGCCGCCACAACCCGTCTTAAATTTTTGTCGTGGAAGACACTTTTTCTGGTTGCCATCACTTCCGCCCGGAGGGTTTCAGAGTTGCAAGCATTGTCTGTCCGGCCCCCATATATGATTTTTCATCCAGATAGGGTAACATTGCGCATCAATCCATCCTTCCTTCCAAAGATTTGTTCAATCCAGAATATTAATCAATCGATTGAACTACCCACCTTCTTCAAAAATCACTCCAATAAGTTGGAATACATGCTGCACAAATTGGACGTCCACAGGCAGCTGAGATTTTACTTAGGACGAAGAAATACAGAAAGTCAGACCAACTATTTGTATCATATGCTGACCAAAGGAAGGGAAAGGCGGTAACAAAAGATACTTTATCCAAATGGTCTCAGACCGTATAAATTTCGTATATTCAGAATCAAAGCAACAACTCCCCTTTAACCCCAAGGCTCACTCTATGAGGGCGATTGCTACTTCTTTAGCCCATGCCGCTCGCTTGCCATTAGATACCATTTGTGCGGCGGCAACGTGGGCGAAACCACATACATTTATCACTCACTACAAATTAGATAAAAACTCCAGAGACAGGGCGAAGTTTGGTTCCACTGTTCTCAGGAATGTTCCCCCGTGAGCCACCCAGGGTAAAGGAGCTAGGGACGCTACCCGTGTGTAAGAACAAATGGCGAAATCGAACAATTTCACATAAAGAAGTTATGTTCTTGCCATAACGTTCCATGTGAATTGTTCATCTCGCCTTTGTTCTTACATCCCCCCCCCCTCCATCCCCCGTCCTGCGTTCTGGAAGAACGGGTACGACTGCATTCGAGTTCAGTCTTCTCTAGCTATTGTTATTCTTGAGATTCCTAGTGTACATCAGGGATGGCATCTTTTCTCTTCTATTGATGACAGAGTATCAGACAAGTGTGGTTGTGTTTTTCTATGCGTTTAGGGCGCAGTAACTAGTGGGATTCTTCTGGTGTTAGCAAACTAGATCTGAGATTTAGCACAGGAGGATCATGGGATAGAACTGTGCCTCGAGCTTTCTCGAATATGCGGAGCTGGTGATGTGGCCGACTCGGAGCCGAGGATCGGCTCCGAACCCGTGTTTAAGAACAAAGGCGAGATGAACAATTCACATGGAACGTTATGGTAAGAACATAACTTCTTTATAAACAAAATGAAAAGTCGCAGATGAGTAGGTTCTCTTTTACCGACAGGATGGCAGTAACATGGAACTTCCGACTTGACAAGGTAGAAACCATGACTTCAATCAACTTCAAAAGGTAAACGGACTAATCGCATGGGGAGGGGCAGCTGTGACAAATGACTGGATAGGCCTGGGGGGCCTTCCAAGCATAGGACTGCACATATATATGCATAGGGCCACAGCAAATGGCGTTAACAGGCACTTTGCCCCTGGTTCCAATTTACAACTCCAAACAAAAAATGTTTTGACAAATTACAAGCTGTCAATTAAGTGACTGCTTAGCAGACTGCAAAAAAAAAATCAAAACTATCTTTTTACAGGTAGCTGAACTACTTTTAAAAAAGTTTACAAGTTGTCTATAAGCAATCATGACTGTAATAATAATTAGTAAACAACTAGTAAACTGGGAGACTGTTCTTCAAAAATGTGACTGCTTGTGAGCTCTCAGTTAGGGATCACCATTGTGATCATTTGTAGGCACTGCAGAGGTAAGTGTGCCAAGTAGGTTTGATACCCAGGGCACCAAATGTCCTTGCTACAGTTCTAATTCATGCACTCCCCTGCTTTTGCTAGTTATTGGATGATACACAGTTCACAAAATACTAATCTTAAGGGGTATTAACTTAGTTTATATTACATGCACTTTCACAGACATTTGCACAATATTTACTTCATGGCTCACAAGAGGCTAATTCAAGAGCAGGGAATGGACATGCTTCTCTGAGTACAAAAATGGCTACTGTTATGTCTTTGTAAATAACAGCTCCACTAAAGATTTTTACTTGGCACAGGAGTCCTCTAGTTTTGCTTAAAACACATTTGTTTACGTTAATTTTACCATCAAAACAAGATTGTCTGAACCATTTATGAATTATGGAACAAAACACTGCTCCCACTTTTGAGTTTTGCTAAAACCATCTAAGTATCAATTAGAATAGTCAAACCCAGTTCTCAGAAAGCAAAATGTTAATTTCTTAGTTCAAACTGAAATTAAGTTCTTAGGTACTATGTAAGCAGAAAGTAGAAACTGCAAGGAACCACCATGAAAAGTAAAAAAGTTTAATGTTGAACGAGCGCTTTCACGCACACACAGGTGCGCTTCATCAGGTTACAATTAAACAAAAGGGGCTCTCCATTTATATACAAGATACAAGCATCAATTAATCAATTATATAATCAATAATGATTTGATTAACTCTGCAATCAATTCACTATTTAAAGCAACAAGCTGAAAACGTCTTCTAATGCTTTTTCTCATAGATCAAATCAAAAAGCCCATTGTCAAACCTGATAATATATTTTTTAAGTTCTTTTTCATGGAAACAAATTCAGTACCCTAAGATTAGAAATAATAACTATATATTCATTGGGCCTCCACTATAAAACTATTTATATAAAATGTTTATAAAAGACTGTTTATACAAGTATATATCATAGTGTATATAACACACTTCATTTCAATCATTCAGAAGTATTATCTTATACAAATATTTATATAATAAATAAATAAGAACATAGCAGAATCCATTCATTCGGATGTCACTATGATATCCGCTAGCTTAGTCAGTAAGCAGTTCTCAGTGCCTGAAAACTTCTGGCTAGCTTTACCATAGTAAAAAGACACTGTCAAATTCACTTCACTACCAGTGCTGGCTCATTCAAACACTTAAGAATCTTGTAACTGGACACACTCCAGTCCTAATCATAACCCCTTTAATAACAGACAATAACAAATTAACTGCATAAAACATTTACAATCATCTCATAATGCACAGCAATTACAGGATATACACAAATTTCCCATACAGACAAAAAAAGAGCACAGGTTCAGGAGCAAACATCCAGATAAAATGTTCTTACTAACGCTATTCTGACACGAGCTCATTTGTATTCTCTGTTCTTAAGGTAGCTAATCTCAGTACAACCCTCGTCATCACTGGCAACTAGTAATTAACACCAACGAAAGGAGCTTCTCACTTACAGCATGTGTAGTTACAGAATAGCACATAAAAGTGATTAGATATACTGCAGCTACAGAAGGAAAGTGTTGTATGTGGTTTAGGCTAGAGACTAGAGGCTCTTGAAAGGTCTGCAGGGGTGCAACCTTCAACTAACTTGCAAATATTTTTATTTCAAAACTACAAATTAATGATGAAAGTGTTTGGACAGAAAACTTGCTGCCTTTGAGTATGATTAACAGTAAAAAATCCAAAGCCTGGAGACGTAAGGATAAGATAAAACCACTTTTATTTCAGACAAGTAGGCACTCACAAAGCTTTTGGGATGAATCCTTCATCAGTGTGTTAAAAGGAAGTCAGATGCCGTCATTTAAATAGTGAGTTCAAATCATTGATCTAATCACATGACAGTTCTAAAAAACAAGTCAAAGCATATGTATACACAAAAATCTGTGCGTACAGAAAAACAATGGATTGAAGCACATCCACATAAAATATTATTTCAAAGTTAACCGTCTTTTTTTTCATAATGGTTTTAATACTAACTGCTATATTTAAACCCGGGAAGCAATCTGCTTCTAAAAGTGTGATCCATGAATATTCACATATTTCTAGTTCATTGTTTAAATCACCCACCTTTTTTTTCTTATGTCTAATGTCAATCACTCTAAAATTAATAGAAAAAGAAAGTAACCACAACCAGCAGAGCAAACGCTTCCGGACTAAAAAATTAGTATATAATAAATCCTTATAGTTGTAGTCAGGAAGCAACCATGTAACCACAGTCTTTCCAGTTCCAAAATGTTAACAAACAACGAAGGCGTACTCTAATAATGTATAAAAATATCCAATGGTTTATTGCATATGCACCAGGTTAGCGCCTTTCACAATAGCTTCTTCAGACCGTTAAAAAACGGTGACTATGCCATTATAAATTTATCTTCCCTGCAGCTGACTGAAGCAGAGCTACAACTTTTTAAAAAAGGTCTAGGGTTTATTTCATATAATGTGGACAATGTGGTAACAGCGTTGACTGATTTAACACTTTTTATAAGGAATGTGAGTTTGAAATTTTTACTTAAAGATGCATCTAATAAGGTATGTAAGAAACCCAGTATGTTTATACAGGTTAATTGTCCTTTTCTGAATGCATTTATGAAGGCTTATGAAAGAGACATTCGTAATTACTACATGAAGGCTGAAACAAAGAAATATAATCTGTCTTTATCTGAGTTTCAGGCTCTCGAGAAGCTACAAATTAATGATATTATTGTCAAACAGGTGGATAAAGGGGGCGCAACAATCATCTTGGATAGAGACATGTATAACAGGCAAATGCTTGAATTCTTGAATGACTATAATAGTTTCATTGAAGTGAAGTGTCCAAATGTATAAGTAAGGTTAATATGTGTATATTTGAGTTGCACCTTAACAATGACATTAGCATTGAATTATTTAATTACTTTACGGTTCCATGTCCTGTCACACCCATTTTATATGGGCTTCCGAAAATCCACAAAAGTATAGTCCATCCACCTATGCGCCCCATAGTGTCTGGCTTTGGTTGCGTCATTGAACCTATCTCCTATTACCTACAGGTTAACCTAAGCAAATATTTGAACAAGATTAAGAGCATCACTAAGGACACAAAAGCTTTTTTACAACAGTTATATTACTGGTTTAATGAACATCAGGACTATGAATTCCTATTTGTAACTCTTTTTACAACACTTATATTATTGGTTTAATGAACATCAGGACTATGAGTTCCTGCGTGTAACTCTTGATATTAAATCATTATTTACTGTAATACCTTTACAATATGGTTTGGAAGCATTACGTGACTTCCTAAGTAGAACTTGTGGTATGGTTGGTAGGGAATTGGAAACAATTTGAGAATTGACAGAAGTGGTATTAACTAACAATGTGTTTATGTTTAATGCCCACACATACATATAGAAAAATGTGGTAGCCATGGGCATCCCAAAGGCAAACACGTACGCCAACATTGTTGTTTCATGCTGGGAAGAACAATTTGTTTATAACACTTCACGTTTTTTGTGATGATACATTTCTTTCATGGGCTGGGAATGATGTTGAGCTTTATATGTATATACTCAAAAAAACAGAAGCAGCGAAACAAACTAAATAAATAAAAATGCTGGCAGGCAGAGTTTCACAGGCACAAATCACTCATGTGATGATAAACCAAAGGTGTATTTAATGATAAAAATCCACAACATTGTTTGTTTTTCTTGTGGATTTTTATCATTAACTATATCTTTGGTTTATCTTTATATGTATATAGGATTATGTAAAGAGAACCATTGATTTTTTGAAATTTACAGCTCAGTTCTTTATTCAATTATTTAGATGTTTGTCTAACTAGATGCAATGATGGTACAGCCACTTCGATACATAGGAAATAAACTCATTTTAACCATTATGTCCATAGAAACTGTATGCATGCCACACCTACTTTTAAGGGTGTAGTTATACGGCAAATGTTAAGAGCTAGTCAACACAGATGATGCTAACTTCAGGACAGAGTTGGACAGGAT